>NW_026652296.1:17399163-17668340 GCF_009828535.3 Hylobates moloch | reverse complement strand
GAAGGAGGGAGGGAAGGAAGGAGGGAGGGAAGGAAGGAGGGAGGGAAGGAAGGAGGGAGGGAGGGAGGGAAGGAAGGAGAGAGGGAAGGAAGGAGAGAGGGAAGGAAGGAGGGAGGGAAGGAAGGAGGGAGGGAAGGAAGGAGGGAGGGAAGGAAGGAGGGAGGGAAGGAAGGAGGGAGGGAAGGAAGGAGACGGGGAGAGGGGGAGAGAGATTGATTTTTAAAGCCAATTAGGGGCTGGGCACGGTGGCTCATGCCTGTAATCCCAGCACTTTGGGAGGCCGAGGTGGGCAGATCACGAGGTCAGGAGATCGAGACCATCCTGGCTAACATGGTGAAACCCCTTATCTACTAAAAATACTAAAAAATTAGCCGGGCATGGTGGAGGGCACCTGTAGTCCCAGCTACCCGGGAGGCTGAGGCAGGAGAATGGCGTGAACCTGGGAGGCGGAGGTTGCAGTGAGCTGAGACCGCACCACTGCACTCCAGCCTGGGTGACAGAGACTCTGTCTCAAAAAAAAAGGAAAAAGCCAATTAGGGAAGGGGAGCTCAGTTTGGGATACAGTGAGTTTGTATACCTGTGGGACAACTGGGGGTATAACAACAGGGAGTTATCAGTGTGGGACTGAGATTTAAGAGCAAGATCAAGGACAGAGCTAGTGATGCAGGAATCATACTTAGGGAGGCAGTATTGCCATGAGTGAAGAAAGGAGAAAGAATTGGACATGTTAGAAAATCCCAATAACTACAGGGCAGTCGGATAAAGCACAGCCTGAAGTAATATCAAAGAAGGTATAGGAAGAGGGTCAGAAGGAAGCCAGGTGAAAAGATAGCCATGGAAAGGGTACAGTCGGTGGCACCAAATGCTCCAAAGGCATGGAGGAGGAGACAGAGGAAGAAAACCTGATGAAAGGTCACTGGAGTTGCAGGGTAGCAGTAGAGCTCAAAACCTACTACCTGGTTCTCATCTTTTCTTCTGAGCAGCTTAGGTTGCTGGATAGTGAGGTCATGAATAATGCAGTCATGCACGCAGATAAATGCATGCAGTCTAGAACTCAAAGAAAGTAAGATTCCAAAGATGTGAGCTCTGCTCTCCTCTGACCCTCAGCCCCAAGCTTGGAAGGACAGCACAGGCAGCATCCAATACATGTCCGATCCCAACCATGGCCCTAGGTCCAAAGGCTGAGCTCCCATCCCGAAATTCAGATAGGATGTCTCTAACGCTAGCATACCCAGCATATGCTTGGGTCCCTGGGTTAACGCGCTCATCCAGCTGGGACACTTCGTAGCCATGCCTTGATGTTACTACTACCCAAGGTCTTCCGACACCAGCAGCTACCAATTGGTCAGTGCTATAACCATCTCCATTTGCAATAACAAATCTTCTACAATGTTACATTAACATCAAAATGATGACATTCAGAGTATAACAGCAAATTAATTCCTTAGAAACAGAATGAATCTGACTTGCCATTATTACCTTAAGTAGGAATCCAAAAAGGCTATAATAAATAATATAACCCCATTATATTTATTCATCCCTGATCTATCCTTTATAATATTAAACCAAAGAGGTAAGCACCACGAACGGGAAATTATTTCTGGTACGACAAGGAAGAGACTTTGTTGGGGAGGGGGGCGTTGCTTGACAAGAAGCGGTGAGGTATCTTTTAGCAAAGGCAAGTTTATAATGAGGATTGAGTCGGCTTTTTTATATAAGAGCAATTCAGGTGTGAAATGGGCTTCCCCGGAAATGAGGTGGGAGTCCCTCAGCTTCTCGGGAGCCGTAATAATGGGTTAGTCATGTATGACAGCTTGCATAGTGGTTACTCCAGTTGAGAAGGCTTTGGACAGCCTTCCTATGATTTATACAACATCAATTGGAAAAGCATCCTATTTTTCCAGGAAAGATGTCCTGGAAACCAAGCCCGTGGGCTCCTATAAGGCAGGTGCTTCAAGCTAACTTCACGTGATAAATCCACCAGCCCCCTAATATGCCCTTTTAGAAAATGCTTTTGCCCAAAAGTCACAGACAGGCAGCCTATGAGCCAAATCTGACCTACAGATGTATTTCAATGGACCAGAATACTTCCTTTGTGGGTTTTTTTTTTTTTAACATCTGAATCTGCTCCCAACTCTCCAAACTTTCAAGATGCAGTGCATGCTGCTGGTGCACAGTCCAGATAGTCTTCACCAGCAGGTGACCATCCCCAGATAATGTGGGCTCACAGCTTCCTCCTTCTCCAAAGAAATGCAAATCAAAACCACAATGAGATACCATCTCACACCAGTTACAATGGCCATCATTAAAAAGTCAGCAAACAACAGGTGCTGGAGAGGATGTGGAGAAACAGCAACACCTTTACACTGTTGGTGGGACTGTAAACTAGTTCAACCATTGTGGAAGACAGTGTGGCAATTCAAGGATCTAGAACTAGAAATACCATTTGACCCAGCCATCCCATTACTGCATATATACCCAAAGGATGATAAATCAGGCTGCTATAAAGACACATGCACATGTATGTTTATTGGGGCACTATTCACAATAGCAAAGACTTGGAACCAACCCAAATGTCCATCAATTGTAGACTGGATTAAGAAAATGTGGCACATATACACCATGAAATACTATTCAGCCATAAGAGAGGATGAGTTCATGTCCTTTGTAGGGAAATGGATGAAGCTGGAAACCATCATTCTCAGCAAACTATCACAACGACAGAAAACCAAACACCGCATATTCTCACTCATAGGTGGGAATTGAACATTGAGAACACTTGGACACAGGGAGGGGAACATCACACACCGGGGCCTGTCGTGGGGTGTGGGGAGAGGGGAGGGAAAGCATTAGGAGATATACCTGATGTAAATGACGAGTTAATGGGTGCAGCACACCAACATGGCACATGTATACATATTTAACAAACCTGCACATTGTGCACATGTACCCTAGAACTTAAAGTATAATTTAAAAAAAAAAAACTGCCCTCAACCAAACCAGGGCCCCAGGGCCACTTACCTCTAACACAGAGCAGTGGCTGATGACTGACTGACACAAGGGTATGGTGATGACAAAGGCAAGGCAAGGAGGGACCAAATCTGCTGCAGTTTGCAGTCCGGGGTTCCTTGAGGGATCAGGCTGAAGCTGGACACCAGCCAGGGCCACATCCTTGTGGAGCTCCTATCCCTGGCTGTCTTGCCTCCTTCTCTACTTTCTCCTTAGAGCAGGGATCTCAAAATGTCGTCCCTACACTAACAACATTAGCATCACCTGGGGCTCGTTAGATATGCAAATCTCAAGCCCCACTCCAGGCTTTCTGGATTGGAAACTCTGGAGATGGGGCCCAGCCATTTGTGGTTGAACAAGCTCTCCAGGTGCTTCTCATGGATGCTCGAGTTTGAGAACTGCAGCCTCAGAGTGCAGCCTCAATTAAACTGCATTTACATGGGCCCCCAGCCCCAGTTCTGCTTCAGGGGACCCAGTACAAGACAGGAAAGTTCGGGCCAGGCTCGGTGGCTCACGCCTGTAATCCCAGCACTTTGGGGAGGCCGAGGCGGGTGGATGACCTGAGGTTGGGAGTTCGAGACCAGCCTGACCAACATGGAGAAACCGTGTCTCTAATAAAAATACAAACTGAGCTGGGCATGGTGGCACATGCCTGTAATCCCAGCTACTTGGGAGGCTGAGTCAGGAGAATTGCTTGAACCCGGGAGGTGGAGACTGCAGTGAGCCGAGATCGCCCCATTCACTCCAGCCTGGGCAACAAGAGCAAAACTCCATCTCAAAAACAAAACAAAACAAAACAAAAGACAGGAAAGTTCACATTTTCAAAAGAATCTGCTCTTTCCAGCACCTCTTGAAAATGGCTTCTTTCCCACAGGAAGGCAATGCACTTGGAAGAGCTACTGCCCCACTTAAACAGTCAGTTGCCATGGTTTCCCATTGATTTGCACCCAGCCTATCTCAGACATACTGCCTGGTCTATGTGGGCCGTTCTAGACATATGATCTAGCTCTCTAGACTGTGAGCCTCTTGAAATCAGCACTTGCCTTTCTCATATTTGTATCCTCACAGCTTGGCACATGGCACTCATCAACGTCTACCAAGTCAAACCAAACTGCACCAACCCTGTCTGTTGAAAGTGTCCAACACTTCTGAGACTCGAAGGCAAAATTAATGCAATTAAGAAGCCAAGAAACAATCCCTGCAACAAATTAATATAATGGCCTTATAGACATCATAGTCATGCATTGGCTATAACAGTGCAAAGATGTAATATGCAAGAGAAATTGGTTGCTGGTTCACCTGATAGCCATCCTAAGCCCTGAAGCCTGCAGATTAATAACCCTTGTAATTTTATCCCAGTCCATGTAATTGCAAGTGCCATCTTTACTTATTTAACATCTAATACCTCAAAGTAGGTTTGCAGGCCTCTAACGCTTGGTTCAAATATTCTCATTGTCTTCTTAGCTCAGAGAGACATTCTTTATTAAAGAATCAAGCTGAATGTGAAATAAAACAAACACAAAATAAAATCTGGCTGCAAACCTTAGCTCTAGAAAAAAGAAAAAAAAACTAATTCCCAACCCAGTGCTAGCTGCTTGCAAATTACCCATGTAGAAAATTGCCCAAACTTTTCTACCCAAACTGCATTTGTTTCTGATTTTAAACTAAGTTCCTTTCTCCAAAGCTTCTATCTTTAGAAAATATGGAGCCCAAGTTCTATAATTTGCACTTCATTTGAACACTAATGAAAAGAAATGCTCTTCCCCTTCAAACTATTTCCTCAGTCAATTAAACAAATCCTCTAAGTGGAGTGTGTGCAGTGATTTGTGTCCAAGAACTTAATTAGTACTTAATTCTGGAATTTGTATCTTCTTAAGCTCACATCCTTTTAAGTTTCTACCAAGCTCAAAAAATGGTCCAGGTGTGGTCCCTTACCATAAGATCAAGGCAGAAGCTGATTTGAAGAAGTCAAGAGGAATAAAAGGACCATCTGTGTGCTCAAAAAGACTTCCAAGCAGCCTTATGGCCACCAACTAAAGTCCCTTGTAAGTCCACAAAAGGGACAGGGTCAAAGAGGACTTGCTTACATTGCAAAATAATAGCTCTCTTATCATAAGGGGAATACACGCTCATGAAGGAAAAAATACAAAATAACGTAAAGGAGAAAATGCAATCAGCTACCTAGAGATAGACTCTCTTCCTCCATGTTTTAACTGTTAAATATAAAATGGATGTATTATATTGTAGATCACATTCTGTGTATGTGTACATATTTTCCCATATTTTCAAAACTGTTGACATACGTCTGTCTCTTATTTCGATGTGCTCCGTTATCTTGGTAAATTTGCCTTTCAGACCCTTCTGGGCTGTTACTCTAATCATGCATTCTCAAATCTTTAGGGGGAAGTGAGTGGCAAAATATAGCTTACTCTTTATGTAGAAAGCACAGGAATATATATATATATATATATATATTTATATACACACACGTGTGCTATACATATATACACATCTGTGTGTGTATATATATACATATGTGTGTGTATATAGCACAAGTGTTTTATATATATAATATAAATATATTAGGTTGGTGCAAAAGTAATTGCTGTTTTTGCCATTACTTTCAATGGTAAAAACCACGATTACTGTTGCAACAACCTTATAGATACATATTACATATATAATTACCACTTTATGCAAAGATGTCTCTTTGGAAATCCTGGCTCCCCATCAGGTTACAGTTGTTTGGCTGATGGGAAGGGAGAGATACCTGATCCAAGCTGAGCCAGGGTCTCACTCTGTTGCCCAGGCTGGAGTGCATGGCACAATTATAGCTCACTGTAACCTTGAACTCCTGGGCTGAAGAGATCCTCCCACCTCAGCCTCCCAGTAGCTAAAACTATAGGCATACGCCACCAGGCCCAGCTAATTTTTTTTAAATTTTTTTGTAGAGACAGGGTCTCACTATGTTACCCAGGCTGGTCTCGAACTCCGGGGCTCAAAGGATCCTCACACATCAATCTCCCAAAGTGCTGGGATTACGGGTGTGAGCCACCATGCCTGGCCCACCTGTGCTTTATATACAAACACATAGTATCTCTGTGGTATTAAAAAAATGTTATGGGCCGAGTGGCAATTAGGAGGAAAAAATGTCTAAAAGGCTCCTTAACGGGGAGGTAATGAAAAAAGGTTGAAAAACTGTGCAGTAGATGACTATAATATAATTGACTTAACCAATTCTTTTAATAAAATCTGCCAACACACACTTATTACTTGATGTCACACTTAAATAAAAGCAAAAACAAAATTTATAACGTCTATTAATGATCATATGTTCTTTTTCAGTGTAAAAAGATCAGTTTCCCTAATGTCTGGATCTCCAACAATCTGAGCATTCCATTTCATTAAAATGAAACTGATCTACTTGTTGGCAATCTGTACTGGGCTCCCAAGCTTCCATATGTCCATCATTTAATTCGACTCTGCAGGATGGAAAGTAACATTGAATAAGTCCTCATGTAATCCTTGGCACACACCATGAAGTTTGCTCGTGCATTTATTCAAACATTTATTTAGGTTCTGAGAAGTTATGTGACTTGCTCAAAGTCACACATTTATTCAGTGGCAGAGCCTAAATTTGGTCCTAATGTCAGTCTGCTTTCCACACTCCCACAGAACCTTAGTGAAGTCACTCCTGGAACTTTCTAGAACTTCGTTTCTCCATCTGTAAAAAGAGAGAGTTGAACTAGATTTCTAATTGGGTCTTGCCATTTCAAGAGTTCATTTAATCGAGTAGCTAGATGTTTAGGTTCATGGGTCAAACACCACAATGTCAAGACCACTAGAAAATGGAAGGATATCGATCTTCCTTTTACTCCTCCAACATTTTGGAAAAAATATATCCACACTCTTGAGGTTCTGCCCACAGAGCCAAAACTTTCCAGAAAGAATGTGGGGATGTGCTTACCTCAACTTCGAAAGCACGCGTCTCCTTCTGCCCCTTCCCAGAGCTTTTGCATAGGCTCATTCCACAGACAGAGCCTCTGGGGAGATCTCTGCATGGATGCAGAACATAAACATCCAGCCCTTCATGAACAGTGTTTTGTTTTTCTCCAGGCCATCGTCCTGCTTTCCGGCACTAAACAGCGGAGATGTATCTGCATCAAAAGACCACTGTCTAATTAAAAGAAAGTTTTAAGAACTATGAGTCCTGGTGGGATTTCTCACGAAAGTGTTGAGCATCCCCAAGCTGAAAGAACACACTGAGTTTAGAAGGCAGCGTTGCATGGCAGCGTTTCAAGTGCATATGGCCTGCTCTATCTTTCTCCATCTACCTGGCACCGTGAAGAGTCCTCTCCTGCGGAGATGCACACCCAGCCGTTGAGAGCTCCGCAGAGCGCTGGAAGGCAGCATACGCTGGCACGGGCTGGATGGCAGTTGCTTTTCTTCTACGGTGATTCATTATGCAGCCAGGCTACGCTCTAATAAGCATTCGTCAGGTTCCATCCCACAGGTTGTTGTTGCATCTCGAGGATGGAGCTTGGGATTCCTGCACATATGGGCCCCAGCAGCATCCCAAGTGAAATGTGTTACCCAACTAGACATCATTCTCATTCAACATGAACTCTTCCATTTAAAGGTAAAAGCAGAATAAATCTTCCCTGACTTTGGTTAGGCAACTTAGACCATTCCCCTGACTAATCTACAGCTATGTTGTGGGCTAAATCTGCATGGACCGATGGAAGAACTAACAGCAAATAAAATCTGAAACGGAGAGCATGTCTTAGAATTTGGAAGAAAAACAAATGTGAAGAACCTAAACTGCTAACAGAACAGGTGTGCGCACAGTTAGAATTTCTAAAGCTTTTGCATAAAGTGGTAATGAGAGCTGTATGCTCCCTTTCAAAGCAGGAAATGTGAATTCCCAGGTTTTACAGGGTCAAAACCTCTTTTTTGCTTGCCAAAACTCCAGAATTCTAGGCATTATAGAGTTAAAGAACCCCTGGCCAGAGGCTCGATTTTATCAAATTTTTCTAAACATGCATGTCTGTCAAGAATCTTAAATCTCCTACTTAAAAATCATTTCCACTACTATAATTGGAAGAAGATAAAAATTATTGGTTTGGGATTTATTTTAAATGTAATAGTGACCACAGTATAACTAAATTGTTTCCCCTGTTGGGTGGGCAGATAGTGCCTTTTTCTTCTGTGCGTGTCTTTTCTTCTCATTTTTCCAACAAAATCTCTACCTTCCCAGTTTCTCACGATTCCTAGTGTCCACTGCTAAGACTCCTGGAGTCTAACACTAAATTCTGTGATTCATCTGGAACACAGTAAGTCGCCTTAATTATGTACAACATGAAACTAAAATAAAATACTACCATGCAATATATTTAATAGGATTTGATCTTCTCTTCCTTTATTTTTAATGCAAGCCAAATGAAACCAAAAAAAAATACTTCAGGAAAAGAACCCTAATGAGCCTGCTTTTTACTTTGATGTGGTCTTCAACTGACCTTTTATTGTAGATATGTGGTTCTTAATTGGAGGAGAGAAAAAATATTCCCAAGAGCCTTCTCAGTTCCCCAAAAAAGATTCCAAGCAACATGTTCTCAACTCCGGAACTCAGAGACCACCTACTAGTTGGAGCAAAGAGGAAGCAAAAGTCCATACCACCCATTACCCCCACCTCTACCCACTGTGCTCTGGTCCTTATCCCATGATGGTGCTGCTGCCCACAGGGTCACCCAAGGTAAAGGCTTTCAGGAGAGCTTTGATTCCTCTCTTTCCCTTACCTCCTACAACCAAAGGTCCCTGGGTCTCTATTTAAGCATTTCTAAACACCATTCTTTCCTCTCCCCTTCCCTCCCCTCCTCAAGTCATACCCTTCCCTCAGGTCTTCTGTACATCTCAGCTGGATTTCCAACCAGCTCCCAATGGGACTTCTTGTCCTGCCTCCCAAGTCTCTCCAGAGTGCTGGTTCTAAACTACAAATGGGATCACACCAGTTCCTGCTCAGAAAACATGAATTGGTCCTCATTGCCAAAGAAGAAGGTTCAGAATAAAGCATGGCTAAAGGGACCAATGTGATCTGGCCCCAGCCCACTTTTTAATTTCACCTCCACTCAATTAATGGTAGCATTCAGTGGAATTTGATGAATAAACAGATTTGGGTCATGAAAAAAAAGAGTGTAAGATTGTGGCTATCATGACACCCAACACTACAAACTGCATAATCTCCTAAGGGTTGTGCCAAGGGCTTCATGTGCATTATCTCAATATTCTCAACAAGGCAGGTCTTATTAGATCCCCCACTTGTCAATCTGAAAACAGGCTGCACAGCTCATGAAGTGAAAAAGGATGAAGCTGAATCCAAGCAGAAATGGCAATGTCCACATCCTTATGCATATACCACACTGCATTCCACACACTGTCAACATAGGGAGCCTGGGTGACCTGGAGTATAGCGGTGTAGGTCAAAATTTTGTTGCGAATACCCACCAGGTACTGATCATGATACTCACTTCAGCCAAAGCCCCTAAAATGTGCAAAAGAGAGCCCCTTATTGAAGCTAAGAGCTCAGCTTTCAGAGGGTCCGGAAGACATCAGGAGGTCTGAGTTCCAGAGAGAGTAGAAAAAGCCAGGCACATCCAATGTGCATAATCTAAAAACACACTGGCTTCAGTTACCTTTCCCAATCATCCCTGGGTATATGCAGAGAGAAAAAGGATACTGAAGGATCCCATCTCCCAGTAACCCCTTTTGTGGAGTCCACCGCTCATCAAGCACCATTCTAATCCCTGCTGGCTTGTGGTGTGGAACAATCTATGAAAATGAGAATTTACAAAGCAGTAGACCTCAGGACCTTTGCTCATGCTGTTCTCTTTTTCTAGACCACTCCTAACTGTCCACAACCTTCACTATTTGCCCTAATTAATGACTATACCATCCTTCTATATCAAGTGGAAACATCATTTCTTCAGGGATACCCTCCCTGAGTATATCAGATACACCGTTAGATGCTTCCAGCATGTTCTTCATCACAGCACCCAATGCCATTATAATTTTTACCTTTGCTTTTGTAGTTACTTAATGCATCTCTCTCCATCTCAGTTATAAGCTTCATCATAGCAGAAACTGTGTCTATCGCTCAGTACAGTTCCTGGCACAGAGTAAGTGACCAATCAATCCTTGAACAAATAAATGAACAAGCATAATTTTAGCCTTCTTAACAGTTAGATTTGTCATTATAAATTAATAAGTTCAGCATCTGGTTTTGGCATCAGTGTCTTGTGAACTTGGTCAGGGAAGCAGTCTCCTTGAAGCTGACCACTCAGCCAGCCCTGAATAAATGAGTCTGGTGCCTGTGAAGATGAGGAATAGATATCTGTGAATAGATATTGGTGACCCAACACAGCCCAGCTTGGGCATCCAGGTGATTTTTTTCTCTAATATTTCTCTCTCATCCCTTGCACCCAGAAAACTGTGTCCAGGAGTGGTCACTGCATTACTTATAGACATTACTAGGCACATAAATTTTGGTTTGATAGCTCCTGTTTCACGCACACTCACTCTCTAAAATGAAATAACAAATGCAAGGTGGCAGGGAGGGCTGGGAAACAACAAATGCCATAGGGAAAGCAACAAAAATCTAACTCAAACAAACCCTTTCCACTTAGAGATGATAAACACAACATGCCATGGCAGCATACACTGTCAGCAGACTGCCCCTTTAAAAATGTAACCATCAATCTGTTGTTAAGCCCACAACAAGTTGCAATATTAATCATACTTTTCTGGCAAGAGAATCCGTTTCCCAATAAAGTTTGAGTGGCAGAGAAAAGGCAGAGCCAACAATCAGGAAATAAACTCTGCTTCCAAATTATCTAAGGAAGCTGCTCTTCTTGCCGGCTGCTCTCTCACCATCCTGCTGCTAGCACCAGACACACATAAATACACATGCCACTCTGCTTCCCCCACATCATATTTCCATCATTGCAGAGTGCTCTGCAGTTCTGTTCTAGACCCATTTTTCACTTTGTGCCATTTTTGTATACTTTGAACACAGATCTTCCCTAGAAATTGTCACTTTTTAAGCATGACCACCATCTCTATTTAGTTGCTCACTCACAACCTTTCTTTCCTTTCTTTCCTTTTTCCTCTCTCTCCCTCTTTCTCACTCTCTCTCCCTCCCCCCGCCAGCCCCCTCTCTCCCGATCTATTTCTCTCGCCCCCTGTCCTCTACCATTAAGCTGGAACCGATTATGATAAGCACTATTTCTGTTCTTCTGCCTCACCTTCAGTCAACTCTCAGGATGCTACACCCATGTTGCAGGCTGTAGGAAAAATTCCCACTTTGATCCATTGTTATTTTTTCTTTAAGTAGTTACTCATGAATATTTTCCTTCTATGCAAATGTTAGGATGTCTTCAACCAACTCCCTCTGGAAATGCTGTGATATTATTGCAACTATGTTAAATATATAGGCTAATTTGTAATGAATACCATATCTACAACATTAAGTCTTCCTTCCTATCCATAAACATGGTATATCTCTCTGCCTTCTTTCATACTCTTTAGAGTTTCTCCAGGCAAACTGCATACAATTTTGGTTAGGTTAAATCCTAGATGTATTACAGTGGTTGCTATCGTGAATAAACATCTTCTATTAAATATTCTTAATTTATTATTCTGGTACAAAAGAAAGTTATTAATTTTCATAAGTTTATATTATCCAACAAACTTGTTGAACCCTCTACTGCTAAGGGTTGGTCTGTTAATTATTTTTTTTCTAAGTAAATGATGTTATATGCAAATAAACCACTTTTCTTTTCCCTTCCAATACTTATAACTTTCTATTTGCTTTAATACATTAGCCAGAAGCTTTAGTTTAGAGTAGTAGCAATCATCATGTGTATTCCTATTTCTTTCTAACCTTAAAAGAAAACGCTTCTAAAATGTAATAACCATAATCTTTGCAGTAGGCTTTTGTAGAAAAGCCTTTATTAGATTGAGAACATTTCCTTCCATAATAGATTATTGTTCTCAGTTATTTGCTGCCTCCCTCTACCAGGCCTACCTCCATAGGGCCCCTCACATTGGGCAAAGTATGGAGCCACTACACTGACATCAGACTTGGCCATGTGACTTGCTTTGACCAACGAACTATGAAAGGAGGTGACATATGTCAAGTACAAGCTGACACTTGGAGCCGTAACATGGTGCTTCTATTGATTTTTCCCGTCTGCTACTGTACCACCACATCCCAGGCAGGGGCTGCTCCTCCAGCCTGGCTCCTGCGTGACGACTACAGAGAGCAGAAACACAGCTAACCTACAACCAACATGCAACATGTACAGGAAATCAACCTTTGTTATCATAAGCCACTGACATTTTGGAGTTACTGCTACAGCATAATGTAGCAAAAGCTGACTGATATACAACCTATTTTTATTTTTCTCTGGGCTTTTGTCATAATAGCTGCCTTTACTATACCCATTGAGATCACTGTATGGTTATTCTCCTTTTGTCTGTTAATGTAATGATTTCAGAGGTTAAATTTGTAGCAGACATTAGCTGTCCATCAAAAATACTAGTGCTCTTCCTCCCACAGTGTGGTATTTTCACTGGGAAATGGCTGGCCAGCCTGTAGCTACACTCTCCAGCTCTTCTTGCATGTAGAGGCAGCCATGCAACTAGTTACCACCAATAGGACATGAGCAGAAGTGACATGTCACATGCAGGTCCAGAGCTCTTACAAAGCAGGTAGAGATTCTCACATTCTTTATTTTTCTGCTGGCTGGAAATGCAGGACATGGGGACTTAGTGAGAAGTCGAACCACAAGATGGAGGAAGCCTGGGTCCTTGAGTCACCACATGGATCACCTGCCAACCACGGCACCATTCCATGAGCAAGAAATAAACCTGTTGCATACAGGTGCTTATTTGTTAGAGCAACCAGTGTTACCCTAATACACCATCCTTGCACTTCAGGGATAAATCCAATGATATATGATATTTTAATACGATGTTAGATTTAGAATGTTAACATTTTATTTAACTTTTAGCTGAAGCTGGCTTGTCATTTGTCTTCTTTGGTACTATCCTCATTCAGTTTTGATACTGAGGATATAAATTTGGTATTACACTTCAGAAAATAACAAGAGCAGCTTTCTCCTTTTTATAAATCTCTGGAGCAACTTGAACAAGGCAGGGATTATCTACTTATATAAAACTGCATGGCCCTAATGATTTTGGGAGGAGGAGGAAGTTTTTGCCATCATTTTCATTTCTTCAGCAGTGATTGTTCTAGTCAAGTTTTCCATTTATCAATTGGCCAACTTTGGAATTTCATATTTTTTCCATAAATCTATTCATTTCATAAGAGTTTTCACATTTCACATTTCACAGCTATACATTTGTTTATATACAGTTGCTGAACCAAATCTCTTATGATATCTAAATTGCTTCTATAGCTATGATTATTTCATATGCACCTTCTCTCTTTTTATTCGTTGATCAGTCTCTCTAGAGGCAAATCCATCTTCCTAATTTTTTCAAAGAACATTTGGTTATTCTAATCATTATTATTTTTCCATCCTCCTTTTATTGATTTTTACTCTACCTTATTATTTTAATCCTTCATTGAGTCAGAGAATATGGTCTGAATGATATCAGTTCTTAGTCCAAGACTGACTTTCTGACCTAGAATATAATCCATTTTTGTGAAAATACCATGTGTGCCCCAAAATAACATGCACTTAGTGTTTTCCGAGTGTAGGATTGTTAATCGTGTTTTTCAAATCCTTCTTTGCCTTTTTTCCCTGTTTGTTCTGTTTCCAAGAAAATTATATTCAAATCTCCATCTACAATGGAGATAATCTACTTACCACTATAATTCTTCCAATTATTTCTTTATGTAGTTTGAGGTTATGTTGTTGGTTATGTTTTTGTCATCACTATTATATCTTCCTTGAATATTGTGGTATTGTGGCATTCCCAGAAAAAATCATTTTTCATCTTTTTTGATGTTCACCTTAAATTCTACTTCATCTGGTATTGAAACTGCTAGCCTGGTGTTATTGTGGTTATTTTCCTAGAATGCCATTTTATCCCTTTATTTTCAACCTGTGTTTTTGTTTATGTGACTGTCTCAAAATCACATATTGCCTGATCTTTTCTGTAATGTAATCTAAGAGTATGTGTATCTTAATCAGTGAGATTAACCATTTATTCTGTAACCACTGATACTGCAGGTTTGATATCCTCACCCTATTTTGTGTTTTCTATTTACTATGCTTTTTTCCTTTTATTTTCTGATCTCTCACTGAATATATTATTTTCTTAGTTTTAGCTTAATAAAGTATATTTTTATGATTTCCATGGTTGCCCTTAGCTTAAGTAAAGCCTATATTTATATTTGTTTATTCCTTTAATATCTAAAGACTATTCCCGACTATATCCTCCCCACAGCAAGACACAACCCTTGGACTGCTTTCCTCTACCTGTGATCTTTTACACACACTCACACACACAAACTTCATTTCTCATGTCGGCATTGTCTGGAAATTTAGTTCCAGGTTGGTTATGGGTCACTCCCTCCCCCTGTTTTTTCAGACATCTCCAGAACCCTGAGCAGAGGAAGAGACCAGGAGACCATGCTTTGTTTACCACATTGATTCAAACCAGAATTTAAAACCAGCCCAATTGTGCCATGAAACTAATGCGTATGGGTTTTTTTGAATAAACATAGAAATGGACCCCCCCAAGTCTTGAAATTAACAAAGTTGCATTTGTCTTATCTGAGTTCCTCTCTCAGGAAACAACTATCAGGCCTCCCAGATAGTATCAAAGAGCTGAAACTCATCAGATAACATCTGGACAATGAGATGCCAGACCCCTCACTCATCATGATGGCCAAACCGACCACCTGCTTCCTGCTGACCCGCTCCTCTTCTTCACCCTTCCCTAATTCCTATTTTTCCATACATAGTCAGATTTCTTTCCTGCTATATAAACCCCTAATTTTAGTCAGTCAGGGAGATGGATTTGAGACTGGTCTCCCATCTCCTCAGCTGCAGCGCCCAAATAAAACCTTCTTCCCTGGCAAAGAAGGGAAAGAAGGGAAAGACAGCCCACTGGTGGGCGGTCTGTGCAGCAAGCAGCAGGATCTAGACTGAATGTGTTTCGGTAACAAATTATCCTCCTCATTTCTTATTATTTTTTGTTTATTGCCCATTGTGAGTTATTTAGAATAGCGATTCTATGAATGTTATTATTTTGAATGCTTTTTTGAGGTATAATTTATATACCATAAGATTCGCCCACTTCAAATGTGTATATACATATGTATGTATGTATTTGAGACAGTCTCGCTCTGTGGCCCAGGCTGTAGTGCAGTGTCGCGATCTCGGCTCACTGCAATCTCTGCCTCCTGGGTTCAAGTGCTTCTCCTTCCTCAGCCTCCCAAGTAGCTGGGATTACAGGCACGCACCACCATGCCTGGCTCATTTTTGTATTTTTAGTAGGGATGGGGTTTCACCATGTTGGGCAGGCTGGTCTCAAACTCCTGACCTCAAGTGATCCACCCACCTTGGCCTCCCAAAGTGCTGAGACTACAGGCATGAGCCACCGCACCCGGCCTTAAATGTATAATTTAATGATTATTATTTACACAGTTGTACAACAATCACACCATCACCACAATACAGTTTTTACAATATCTCCATCACTCCAAAAAGATCCTTCATGCCTGTTCACAGTCATCCCTGTTCCCACCCCTACCCCAGGCAATCAGTAATTTACCTTCTGTTTCTACAGATTCACCTTTTCTGGAAATGACCTATACATGGAAACGTATAAGATGTGGTCTTTTCTGAGTTGTTTCACTTAGCATAATGTTTCTGAGGTTCATACATGCGGCTGCATGTGTCACTATCCATTTCATTTCCTTGCTGAATCGTATTGCATTGGATGGATGTGCCATGTTTTGCTTATCCATTTGCCAGTTGATGGATATTTGGACTGTTTCCACTGTTGTGTACCTATGTCTTCCTGTGGACGTAGGTTTTAATTACTCTTGGGTAGATTCCTAGGAGTAAAACTGTTGAGTAATATGGTAAATTTATATTTAACTCTTCTAAGTGACTGCCAAACTGTTTTTCCAAAGTGGCCATGCCATTGTACATCCTCACTAGCCCTGTGTGAGGGTTCCACTTTCTCCATATCTTTGCTGTATTAGTCCATTTTCACATTGCTATGAAGACATACCTGAGATGGGGTAATTTATAAAGGAAAGAGGTTTAATTGACTCACAATTCTGCATGGCTGGGAAGGGCTCGGGAAACTTACAATCACGGCAGAACGCAAAGGAGAAGCAAGAACCTTCTTCACATGATGGTAGGAGAGACAGCAAGCAATGGGGAAACTGCCAAACACTTTTAAAGCATCAGATCTCGTGAGAACTCACTCACTATCATGAGAACAGCATGGGGGAAACCTCCCCCATGATCCAATCACCTGCCACCAGGTCCCTCCCTCAACATGTGGGGATTACAATCCCAAATGAGATTTGGAGGGGACACAGAGACAAAGCATATCATTTGCCAACACACGCTTTTAACCATTGTTTGTTATTGTTCTTCTTGTTGTTACATTCATTCTAGTGGGTGGACTTACTATTTTTATAATCAGAAAAAAAAGCATGTAGCTAAGTATATGAAATTTATGTATATACCCTATCTTAAGGGAGAAAAAAGAACAAAAATATTAGAAGGGAATACAACAAAATATGAAATACGGCTGTCTCTAGATGACAAGATTATGGGTGTTTCTTCTTTCTACCTTTCTGTATTTTTCTCTTTGATAAGCAACAGGTATTTGCTTTTATAAACAAATTTTTTAATAAAGTAATAACATACCATGAGGTGTTTTACAGCTAGTATAATCTAACTTTAACTACCTTAACATTTTCCAATAGCGATGATTAGATACCAAAGCTTCCCTTCTACTAAAGATCATCTATACTTTGTTGAATTACTGAACAAATTACTTGCCTCCAGATTGACTCGCAGAGTAACTGTTGGTTTTATTAAACTCCAGAGAAGAACTGCAGAGCTTCCAGGGCCCTTCCTCAAAGCAGCTAGGAGGCATGGATGCACAGCTGTCACCGCATTCCTCTCACAGTGCTTCCTGGGCCAGCATCAAGGCTATTCAGAAATATCTCATTCCTTTACAACCATCCTTGGCTCCTACACCAAACTCTACAAGATGTATGGCATTCAAGTAGTTTTGTGTTTGGCTAGTGATGACAAAGCCACCCCATCACACAAAACTGTTTATATGCTACTCTATTAGCATATAACCTGGGAATCTTGCTGAAGCACATTCATCCAACAAGTATTATCTGAGCCCCAACTATGTGAAAGGTATTGTATTAGTCTGTTCTCAGCTCCTAATAAAGACATACCCGAGACTGGGAAATTTATAAAGGAAAGAGGTTTAATTGACTCACAATTCCACATGGCTTGGGAGGCCTCATAATCATGGCAGAAGGTGAATGAGGAGCAGTCACATCTTACATGCCAGCAAGCAAGATAGAGAGTGTGCAGGGGAACTCCCCTTTTATAAAACCATCAGTTCTCATGAGAGTTATTGACTATCACAAGAACAGCACAGGAAAAACCCTCCCCCATGATTCAATTACCTTCCACCAGGTCCTTCCCCGACATGTGAGAATTACAGGAGCTATAATTCAAGATGAGAGTTGGGTGGGATACAGCCAAACCATATCAGGCATCTTGCTGTGTCCCCTTGAGTTTACAATCTAAGAACAAACACTCTGCCCAAAGTACAGAGCACTAAGGATCCTAAGGGACAAACACACAGAAGGGCCTGTAGGAGTTTGGAAAAGAGTTGTCTTCCCCACCCCCCACAGCTGCAAGAGGAAAGACATTTCAAGGAAACAGTCACTTGCCAGTTTTGGGTGTCACTGAACACGGAACCAGAGGTCCAGGAATTACACAATGGCCCAAGACAAGCATCTAGAGGGCAAGACCAAGGGAAGACCTTCCCTTCCCTGCACCCATTTTCCCTCTCAAATGCTCTTTCCCTGATCTTTATTCTCTGTCACCACCAAAACTTCTCGCCTCTGTCTAGACAGGAATACAAGGGCCAACCAACCCACTGTAAATTGGTGTCTCAGGCAACTGAAGTCCGAATAGAATGAGGCCAGGGCGCCCTCACTCAACTCATCCAAAATGAGAAAATACTAAAAAGTCCCGGCCAGAGTCATGTTTCTTCTACACCATGACACTGCATGTGTAAGCCCACCCTATATCCTTTTAAGAACGCAACATTTTACAAAAGAATAACTTAACTGCACATCGTATGCCATCGTTTTATGCTAAAGATCATATGTACTGTGTTGAACTACTTCAGAAATGACTTTAACATCAACAGCCAAAGCAAAACCTTTAACTAGAGGGGACTGTGTATTTTGGCCTGATGAATAATTTGCACTCAGTAATAGGGAGTCATCCAAGCCACCAAGCGTGAATTACTAATTTTCAAAAGACCAAAAAATAATAAAGTACATTCAACCTTAAAACCATTTTGAACATAATCTTCCTTTGAGGATTCAAAAATGCCGAGAAACACTTTAAATCTGTGAATAAGGACCACGACTCTGTGTTGTCATATCCATACAAAGTTATTCAATAAAACCTAGCAGGCTTAGAGCTTACTAATCCTATTGTTATAACCAGGGGCCGGGGGGGAAGAATTGCTCTTCTAATAGTAAATGTAGGTAAATGCCAGCAGAACTGGGTATAAGAGATGTGCCTATTAAGGAATGTCACTGGTTTTATTTTAATTTATTCCGGGTTAATTGGATACAGCAAAATTCACCCTTTATAGATATACAGTTCTATGAATCTTGACAAACATATACAATTGTGTGGGCACCACCATAATCAAGATATAAAATGTTCCCATCACTTTCTTAAATTCATACCCCTTTGCAGGGAACCCCTCCCCATTTCCCCAGTCCCTGGCAACCATGAATCTAATTTCTGTCCATATAGTTTTGCCTTTTCCAGAATTATCAATCTAATTTCTGTCTCTATAGTTTTTTCTTTTCCAGAATGTCACAGACATGGAATCATACAGTCTGTAGCTTTTGACTCTGGCTTCCTTCACTTAATCTTTTAAGAGCTATCCATGTCATTGTGTGTCCGGAATTGGTGGGTTCTTGGTCTCACTGACTTCAAGAATGAAGCCGCGGACCCTCGCGGTGAGCGTTACAGTTCTTAAAGGCGGCGTGTCCGGAGTTTGTGCCTTCTGATGTTCGGATGTGTTCGGAGTTTCTTCCTTCCGGTGGGTTCGTGGTCTCGCTGGCTCAGGAGTGAAGCTGCAGACCTTCGCGGTGAGTGTTACAGCTATTAAGGCGGCGCATCTGGAGTTGTTCGTTCCTCCCAGTGGGCTCATGGTCTCGCTGGCTTCAGGAGTGAAGCTGCAGACCTTCGCGGTGAGTGTTACAGCTCATAAAAGCAGTGTGGACCCAAAGAGTGAGCAGTAGCAAGATTTATTGCAAAGAGCGAAAGAACAAAGCTTCCACAGTGTGGAAGGGGACCCGAGCGGGTTGCCACTGCTGGCTTGGGCAGCCTGCTTTTATTCTCTTATCTGGCCCCACGTCCTGCTGATTGGTAGAGCCGAGTGGTCTGTTCTGACAGGGCGCTGATTGGTGCGTTTACAATCCCTGAGCTAGACATAAAGATTCTCCATGTCCCCATCAGATCAGTTAGATACAGAGTATCGACAGAAAGGTTCTCCAAGGCCCCACCAGAGCAGCTAGATACAGAGTGTCGATTGGTGCACTCACAAACCCTGAGCTAGACACAGGGTGCTCATTGGTGTGTTTTACAAACCTTGAGCTAGATACAGAGTGCCCACTGGTGTATTTACAATCCTCCAGCTAGACATAAAGGTTCTCCAAGGCCCCACCAGAGCAGCTAGATACAGAGTGTCAATTGGTGCATTCACAGACCCTGAGCTAGACACAGGGTGCTGATTGGTGTATTTACAATCCCTGAGCTAGACATAAAGGTTCTCCACATCTCCACCAGACTCAGGAGCCCAGCTGGCTTCACCCAGTGGATCCTGCACCGGGGCTGCAGGTGGAGCTGCCTGCCAGTCCCGTGCCGTGTGCTCGCACTCTTCAGCCCTTGGGTGGTCGATGGGACTGGGCGCCGTGGAGCAAGGGGTGGCGCTCGTCGGGGAGGCTCGGGCCACACAGGAGCCCATGGAGGGGGTGGGAGGCTCAGGCATGGCGGTCTGCAGGTCCCGAGCCCTGCCCCGCGGGAAGGCAGCTAAGGCCCGCTGAGAAATCGAGCGCAGCGCCAGTGGGCTGGCACTGCTGGGGGACCCAGTACACCCTCCGCAGCCGCTAGCCTGGGTGCTAAGCCCCTCATTGCCCGGGGCCGGCAGGGCCGGCCGGCTGCTCTGACTGAGGGGACCGCCAAGCCCACGCCCAGCCGGAACTCCAGCTGGCCTGCAAGCGCCCCGCGCAGCCCCGGTTCCCACTCGCGCCTCTCCCTCCACACTCCCTGCAAGCTGAGGGAGCCAGCTCCCGCCTTGGCCAGCCCAGAAAGGGGCTCCCACAGTGCAGCGGTGGGCTGAAGGGCTCCTCAACTGCCACCAAAATGGGAGCCCAGGGAGAGGAAGCGCCGAGAGCGAGCGAGGGCTGTGAGGACTGCCAGCATGCTGTCACCTCTCAATTGCATTGATTTTGTTTGTTAACTAACATTGAACTGAGACTTCCAAATGGTGCTGGTGGCCTCATACCCACCAGGTTCTTTGTCATTGTTCACACTGTCCTTTTTTTTTTTTTTTTTTTTTTTTTTAAAAAAGGGTCGCCCAGGCTGAATGCAGTGGTGTGATCTTGGCTCACTGCAACCTCCACCTCTCAGGTTCAAGTGATCCTCCCACATCAGCCTCTCAAGAGGCTGGGATTACAGGCGTGTGCCACCATGCCGAGCTAATTTTTGCATTTTTAGAAGAGAGAGCATTTCACCATGTTGGCCAGGCTGGTCTCGCACTCCTGACCTCAAGTGATCTGCCTGCCTCGGCCTCCCAAAGTGCTGGGTTTACAGGTGTGAGCCACTGCACCTTGCCCACATTGTTCTTTTCAGGGGCCTCTGAGCCACCCAATACCTTCTTCATATATTAAAGGAGGGACGAATCTTCATCTTTCAAAAGGGAGGGCAATGGTTTTTAAAGCAAAGCTCTAACCCATGAGCTTTTACTCCAGGACACAAACTCTGGCCAATGGAGCTCTGTCGCCCAAGCACAGGGCAGGGTACTCAGTGGGGGCACAGCACAGAGGACACTGAAGGCTGGGAAGGGGAAGAATGGATGGGAGCGAGATTTATTAATGGATACAAAATTACAGCTAGATAAGAGGAGTAAGTTCTACTCCACACCACTGTAAGATGGCTGTACTTAACTAAAATATTCTAGATTCAGAGAGTTAGAAGGAGGATACAGAACATTTCCAACACAAAGAAATGATCAATGGTTGAGACGATGGATATGCTAATTACCTGGATCCAACCACTACACATTATACTGAAATATCACTATGTGTTCCATAAATATGTACAGTTATTATGTGCCAATTAAAAAAAATTTAAACCTATTGGTTAAACTTGACTGAACTGCAATTCGATCAGTAGTCAACGTGAATAATACCATCTTAGTTCAAAAGTAAAACAATCTCACTGAGAAAATTTCTCAAAAAAAGACTCCCAAAATGTTACATTGTGTTAGGTTTTGTTTTGCTTTGGGGTGTGTGTGTGTGTGTGTGTGTGTGTGTGTGTGTGTGTGTGTGTTGAAAACTGGCTCTGAAAGCATTTCCAAAAGTGGAGCTTTCCAACATCATGAATCCACTCCTGCACCTCCTCATTGTACAAATATTTACTGAGTGCCCTGGGTGGCTACACCAAGTTCACTGCTAGGAGTGATTAAACTTCTAAACACCATCAGGAAAGTACAGACTCTGGGTCGAGATGGTTCTGAATTCAAATTCCCACTTTTGGCACTTTAACTCTGACTCTACCACCCTAGAGATTCCCCAGCAGGGTCACCCAGACAGAGCTTGATGACCCGTGTGCTCAAACCCTCTGCCCAACCCATCCTCCAGCACACTCTGCCGGGCCCATCTTTTGTGGTCTGCACACCTTGCTTGTTACCAGTGGATCTGCGAAACTTTCAGAATATCCATCCTGGAAAAATGTTCACCTCTGAATAATAATTTAAGTCTCGAACTTTCATCATCCAGGGAAGAACTTCTCGCTCTGAATCTGTCCTGATTCTAGAGCATTCCTAGAATCTAGAGGTTCTAGATTCTAGATCCTGACTCCTATGCAAGTAGCTCGGCAAAGAGAGGGGAGCAATGGCTGGAGAAAGTGACAAATTCTCTAAATCCGGTTATTCTCACTCATAAAATAGAGTTATTAATCCCTTCCTGCTGCGAGGATAAAATAATGGATGATAATAATAATAGCAGCTGTTATTAATTGAAAGCTTATTTGAGGGCCAAATACCATAGAATATGCATTACTTATTTATTGATTTTAACCCATACACCCAATCTTATGAGTAAGACTATTAATTATCCCAACTAATAAACAAGAAATTGAGGCTCAGAGATACTAAGCAACTTGCTCAAAACCACCAGCTAGTACATGCTTCACTGAGGGTGTGAACTCTTCATCATTATATTTAACCTCATTCAACTTCTGGCAATCAATCCCAAAGAAATAATAATAAGTCATTCATACATACAGAGGCTCCTCATGGTTTGAGAAGAGAAAATCAGAAAATAATTAAACATCCAACGATGAGGCATTGCTAATATAAACTGCAGGTTTCAAACCATGATTGCAAAGAATAGTCTGTGAAGACCAGCTGAAGACATGTGTTCACCTCCCACTTCCTCCCAAAACTCACTGATATCCCAGTAAATAACTACAAGTGGGACAATATCATAAAATCACTGTGAACTGATAAAACAGAAGCCAGGTGAGGTGGTGCTGGTAGCAGAACCAGGGCAAATGAAGAAGGAGAGGGAGCTGGAATGGTGAGGAGGAAGAAGCTGTTTCCCATCATGGAAGCACCAGCATGGGTGGATACGGATACCAGGAGTTGAAGGAAGGGCACCAATGGTGAAGGCTGTCTGCAGGAAGAGTCCATGGGCTGGCCTCCCTCAGTCTACTCAACAATCACCTCTCACCTCTTCCCCCAAGAGCAGCAAATGAATTTTCCCAGGCTGAAACAGGAAATACAACCTCTAAGGATCCTTAACAATCTTCCAAGAAGGTGCTTAAATCTTCAGAGTGGGGATTATCACCCCAAAATATGTTCCTCTTTGGCTTAGCATGAGGAGCAGCACAACTCGCCTGCTTTTGTTCCACAAATGTCCAAGTGAAATCCGCCAATCAACTCACCTGCCCGTGGACAAACAAAACTACTCAGCAATCTGTGCCACCACCTAGTTCTACGTTCCTAAAATGAATAAACAATCCAAATCATTAATGCTGGTGGAGGCAAACAATACCAAGGAAAGAAGTGAGCTGAACCCATAAAACCAACTCCAGGGAAAATAGAGAATCCAGACAGAAACAAGAACTTTCACAGAATCCTTAATAATATCCTCCAAGATACTGAAGGAGATTTTATACACATAGAACAAGAACAGGTGACTATTTTTTTTTTTTTTTTTTTTTTTTTTGAGATGGAGTCTTGCTCTGTCGCCCAGGCTGAAGTGCAGTGGCGCCATCTCAGCTCACTGCAAGCTCTGCCTCCCGGGTTCATGCCATTCTCCTGCTTCAGCCTCCAGAGTAGCTGGGACTACAGGCACCTGCTACCATGCCTGGCTAATGTTTTTGTATTTTTAGTAGAGACGGGGTTTCACTGTATTAGCCAGGATGGTCTCGATCTCCTGACCTCGTGATCCTCCTGCCTTGTCCTCCCAAAGTGCTGGGATTACAGTCGTGAGCCACCGTGCCCAGCCACAGGTGACTATTTTTGAAAAGCAATTAAAACTCAGAAGTAACAAATTTACAGAAATTAAGAACATGCCTGCTAAAATGAATGCCAAAGGAAAAAATATCAATAGAAAAGCTGAAATAAAAAATTAAAGAAATTTCCTAGAATATAGAGCAAGGAGAAATATTTAGAAAACATAGACAAAATAACAGACACATGAAAGGCCATACCATGAAACAAATATCCATCTACTAGACGCTCCTAGAGAGATCACAGAGAAAATAAAGAGGAGGAAATAATTACCAAAAATATATATATACTTCACAGAATTGAAGAAAGAAAGAAAATGCAAAGTGTCCATCAAGTGCCAAACAGCATAAATGAAAAATACCTTTTAAAAAGTCCTGGCTGGGCATGGTGGCTCATGCCTGTAATCCCAGAACATTGGGAAGCCGAGGCAGGCACACTTGAGGTCAGGAGTTCAAGACCAACCTGGCCAACATGGTGAAGCCCCAACTCTACTAAAAATACAAAAATAATTAGCCGATGGGGTGGCAGGCACCTGTAGTCCCAGCTACTGGGGAGGCTGAGACAGGAGAATCGCTTGAACCTGAAAAGTGGAGGTTGCAGTGAGCCGAGATGGCGCCACTGCACTCCAGCCTGAGCGACAGAGATTCCATCTCAAAAAAAAAAAAAAAAACCAAACCTGAAATCTTCCAGTGTATGTGTGTCGAGAGAAGTGGCATGCAGACAAAACAGGTAATCCATGAAGGAATGGGGATTTTAAGTACTGAGCTAATTAGCAATACTGAATGTTAGAAGACGACTGCATGTACTCTGAAATGTCAAGGAGAAAATGATTTTGACTGTAGCTTTCTAGACTCTCTCTCTCTCTCTCTGTATTTCTCTGTCTCTCCCTCCCACACACACACACATACACACAAACACACACACATACAGAGTGTGAGGATGAAAAAGAGATTTTTTCAGCCTTTAAGAACAAAAAGTTTTCCACATACCTATTATTTTATAAAATAATAATTAGGAATAGACTGAGACAAAATGAAAAGGAATACAAGAATAAAAGAAGGTTGGGGATTCCAGAAAGAGAAGAATTCCAGGACAGCAAGAAGAGCAGCCCCAAGATGATGAGGTCATGGGCCCAGGAGGAAGGTAGGAGAGCACTTCACAGTGTGCAACTGAACAACGGTGAGATATTCATGATTCAGTGAAGAAAACATCCGCTTCCTCCACTCACAAGAAAAGCAAATGACAATTAGAATATAAGAAGCTGTACAATAAGGTCACAGGCCAGCAAAATCAAACATAACATGCCCTGAGTCTAGCAACTGATGGAGTGATCAAGAAAGCAAATTCATCTCACCACGGTTCTGGGATGGGGTACGGTTCTCACTACAGAGACATTCATGCCTGTCTGGCCTGGGTTTTCTCAAAAAACAAAGCATACAACAAGCACACATGGGAAAGTGGTTTACTTGGGGAAGTGATTCCAAGTGACAGTATGGCAAACTGGGAAGAGTGGAACAGCAAAGGAGAGAAAAACCAATCCAGGAGTGCAGCACACAGTGGATCCCCCACAGGGGACAAACGAGACTCCATCCCACTCTGAGAATTATCTGCCTGGGGGAAGGAAGATAAGAATGTGTACTCATTGACTTCCATCCCCCATTGACCAAGGGCTGCCCCATGGGTCTGGCATTTCCAGACGTCCATTACATCAGAATGTCTGTGCAGGAGGCTTCCCGAATGCCAGATACAGAAAAGTCCCAGGATATAAAGTGAGAAATATGCATTGTAGTATTTAGAACTGTATTTTCTACATACGTAATATTTCGTAATAGTAACTGTGTTAAGGAGAGACACAAATACTATGTAGACATTAGCACTGCTCGCCAAATGTTTTTGGCTCTCAGCTTCCCAAGCATACGATGGAATCACACTCTTTGGCCCCTATGTGGTTGAGTGCAACCATGTGACTAGTTCTGCCCACTAAACTGAAGTGAAAGTGATATCTCACTTCCACGTTACAACATGTGAATTTTGACGCAAGACACTCCAGAGTTTTCTTTCCTCCTTCTTCTTCCTTTCCAGCAACATAACAGATAACAGTTGTTTCATTTCCACGGGCTGCCAAATAAAGAGGACCCACAGCAGAGGCCTAGTTCACTGTAATAGACATGAGAGTGATGAGAAATAAAACCTTCCTTGTGTAAACGCTCTAAGATCTGGGGATTATTTGTTACTGCTGCCTAACCTAGCCTATACTGACTGATACAATGAGCCAATGCTTTATAATGTTGTTTGGGAAGACAAGTTCAGAAAATTTAACACACACACACATACAATGATTACACTGTACATTTAAAAAGCTAAATATAGAGAAAAAAGGGATATCAAGTGCTAGTAGTGTATGCCCTTGGTTGACAGAATCCCAAGGAAGGTTCATTATTAGATGGTCACTTTTTAAATATTACATAACAAGCACGTATTGTTTACACAAAAACAAACATTAAAAGAAAACTTCAAGTGAGGGGCTGTATCAAGGAGGAGAGATTGGTGGACATCCCATTTATGTCGTGTGCTTATGAACTCTAAACTTCAGTACCTTTTCCACCCCATAAAATACACAAATCTCTTTTCAGGTATCAGGGCAGGTGGGTGTCAAATACCCAAAACTTTACTTCAGCTTTACAATGTGCATATCTTCAAAGTCTTTCAAACATCTAAGAAAGTTTTAGTTGTACCTTGGACTGTTTCTACTCCTTTCTTCCAAGTCTCCCAATAACTTGTTCAGCTTTTGCAAATAGGAATTTTTTCCCAAAAGGGAAAAGAATTTGAGAAAATCCAATGTCTAGAACTTACCAACATGAAGCCTTGTGAATGCACAGGTGTATGCTCACACGCATGCACACACATGACAGATCAGTCTGTTAAGTCCTTTCTGGGCCCAGTCTTCCAATTTCTTCCACATCCCTCTTTCCAAGAGCAGCCAGAGTGATCCTTGGGAAGTTAACACTTCACATCACTTCCCTGCTCCAATGCCCCACTGGCTTCCCATTGCACTTATGGAATGAAATCGAAACCCCTAACCATGGCCCTGGAGATGCAGGTGATCTGGCCCCTGTCCCACTCTCCCCCTGACCCAGTATGTATCAGCCATAACGATATTCCTCTCAGGTCCCTGAACACACCAAGGTACTCTTTCCATGTCTGGGCCCCCGTGCTGGCTGTTCCCCCTTCCTGGAATGCTGTTCTCTGAGGTTCCCACAAGCCTTCTTCCTTCTCTTCCTTCAAGATTCAGCCTAAATTCCACTTCTTCAGGGAAACCCTCCTCAAAGGCCACCATTAAAAATGAGCCCCGTCCCCATCATTCTCTCCCACTATCATCCTGTTCCTTTCCTTCAGACACTTCCCCACAATCCTATGTCTTCTCTATTTTTTTCTTTCTTTCTTTTTTTTTTTTTTTTTGATGGAGTCTTGCCCTGTCGCTAGGCAGGAGTGGAGTGGCGCAATCTAGGCTCACTGCAACCTCCGCCTCCCAGGCTCATGCCATTCTCCTGCCTCAGCCTCCCAAGTAGCTGGGGCTACAGGCATGCACCATCACACCCAGTTAATTTTTGTATTTTTAGTAGAGACGGGGTTTCACCATGTTGGCCAGGATGGTCTCCATCTCTTGACCTTGTGATCCACCCATCTCAGCCTCTCAAAGTGCTGGGATTACAGGCATGAGCCACTGCACCCGGCCTCTTTTTTTTTCAGATGGAGTTTCACTCTTGTTGCACAGGCTGGAGTGCAATAGCATGATCTCGGCTCACCACAACCTCTGCCTCCCAGGTTCAAGTGATTCTCCTGCCTCAGCCTCCTGAGTAGCTGGGATTACAGGCATGTGCCACTATACCCGGCTAATTTTGTATTTTTAACAGAGATGAGGTTTCTCCATGTTCGTCAGGCTGGTCTCAAACTCCCGACCTCAAGTATCTGCCCGCCTCGGCCTCCCAAAGTGCTGGGATTACAGGTGTGAGCCACCGTGCCCGGCCTCTTCTCTTGATTTATCACCTTAGGTGTTTATTGCTTGGCTTCCCTGTGACTACAGAAGCTCCATAGGGCCTCATCTGTCTACACATGGCTACATCTCCAGCATTTAGAACAGTGTCCGGCACATAATGAGTGCTAATAAATGGACGAAGGATTACAGACAGGCTGTGGAAAGGGGCTAACAGGGGTGTGCACGGAGTATGGAAGAAGATGAAGCGGGTTACCAGGATAGATTTCTAAGAGAAGGGGATGCTTAAGCTGAACTTTGAGGGATGATCAGGTGTTCAGGGGAAAAGGCATGAGCAGCAAGGGAAACAGAGGTGTGCAAAGGCCTCCAGCCACCAAAAAGAGTAGGACCAGTGTCCGGGAAGCTCTTTCTGCATTTTGGATATTGAGTGTCATGCCCATTTGGGAGCCTTGGAGAGACCTTTTACACCAGCCACCTCTGCCTTGGGAGAGACAAAGCCCATTTCCGTCTGGGAGCTGGGTTGGTGCATCCCAGACTCTGGTTCCTGAGTGGCACTTGCAGGGTGGCCTGTCATCAAGCAGTTTCACACCCAGTGATACCTTGCACTTTCACCCTGTCACCTGCCATTAGTAATTTCTCCTACCAGCACTGAGAGGTAAATCACTATTATTATTTTTCAGTTTTACAGCTGAGAACTAAAGAGTGTGGAGGTTAAGTGACTCGTCAGAGTTAGTGGCCAGATAGGGTTCAGAATTCAGCACCTGTGGTCACACCCAAGGCCTAGGGCCCACGACATTCATGTTTCTCACTCAAACCAGAAGGCCCCATGTGGCTGGACATGTCTGCATGGCTCCCCACCCACCTTGCAAAATTTCCCAGCCCCCCAGCTATCTCTCACCCTACCTTTCTCCTCCCTTGCCCTCTCCTCTCTCTCTTCTCTCTCATCTCTCTCCTCCACCAACCTCTCTCCCTGACTCTCTCCCACCTCTCTTCCCTTTCTCTCTCCCTTCTCCCTGCCCTCTCCCTGCTTCCTCTCTCTATCTGTTTCTTCCTCTCTCTCTCTCTGCTCTTTTCTCCCTCTCCTTCTCTCTCCAACCTCTCCCTCTTTTCCTCTCTCTCCTACACCTCTCTCATCCCCCTCTTTCTCTCCCCCACCCTCCTTCTCTCTCTCTCCCTCTCTCTCCCGTCTCTCTTCTCTCCTTTTCCCTCTCCACCCTTCCTTTCTCTTTTCCCCTCACCCCGCTCTCCTTCCTCTCCCCCACCTTCTCTCACTCCCTCTCTCTCTCCCGTCTCTCTTCTCTCTCTCCTCTCTCCGCTCTCTCCCTCTCTTTTCCTCTCTCTCCCACACTCTCCCCATCTCTCCTCTCTCTCCCTTCTCTTTCCCTCTCTCTCCCCATCTCTCCTCTCTCTCCCTCTCTTCTCTGCCTCTCCCTGTTCCCCCTTCTTCTACTCTATCTGCCCGCCTTGCCCTCTCACTCTCCCTCTGTCTCTCTGTTTTCCTTTTCTCCCTCTCCCTCCTCTTTTCCTCTCTCTCCAACCCTATTTGGCTCTTTAGATTGAAAACTTCCCACCATCTCACTTCAGACAGGGATGGGATCATTTGCCTTCTCTTCTTAACAGTATCAGAACCTGTAGTCTCACAGGCTCCTTTCTTAGGAGGGCCCAGCATGTGAGGAAGGGCTGGTGATCCCAAGTGAGAGCACAGAAACATCCTTGGGGAGTCGGCTTGGGGAAAAGCCTGCTGGCAAGTGAGGCCTAATCCTCATGCAGGAGCTCTGCGCCCCATTCAGCAGCTGGGCCCCTCCTCCTCCTGGGGCTCCTGACAGAGGGGCTTCCTCCACTCCTGGCTGGCTCCCCAGCCCAGCAGGCTCCCGCCCCCCATCCACAGCTCTGCCTGTGTAAGGCCAGAAGCCCAGCATGCCTGCCTGGAATACCAAACAGGGCCCTTCCAGATCCAGATGCACTGAGAAGGCCAGACAATCCCTTACCTCCCCCATCCCCAAGGGCCTGGCTGGAGAGGGCTGGAATCTAGTGCATTGCGGGGAGCAGGGAAGCTCATCACAGTCCTTATGTGGGGACAGAGGAGGCCCCTGATCCCTCTGGGATGTGGGTGGCAGGCTGCCAGCTGAGGAGGTTAGAGGCCCCAGGCTCCCCTTCCAGACAGCATAAATCCAATGGTGTGGGGTCCAGCTCCCTGTTGCCCAGGACACAGGCAGGACTGCAAGGATGAAGGCCCAAGGTAAGTTTGGAGGAGATTAAATTAAAAAGCCAAAGCTTCTGAGCACCAGAAGGCCTCAGCGACCATAAATCTACTTGCAGAGGAGCACACGGAACACGAGGCCAAACCAGTTTTATTTAAGTTGCTGATGAGCATTGGCCTCTGCAAAGGCATAATTCAACCACACTTGGGCCTGGACAGTCCCTGTTTCCAAGCAATGCACAGTAAGGGAGCCAGGAAGTGGAAGTATGGATCACTTGGACAGTGGCAAGGGGCCTTAACTACAGGATCAGAAAAACTCATGCTCAAATCCCAGCTCTGTCATTTCTGGGCAATGTAATCTTAGGAAGGTCGCCTAACCTCCCTAACCCTCTTTTTCCTCACTCAGAAAATGGGTTAAACCAGATGGACCTTCCAGAGTCATTGTGAGTACCTGCCCCACAAGCCCCACCAAAATGGTAGCCATCACAACAACAAAGCTGATGATGACATAGGAAAGTGAAGTTAATGGCCACAGAACATTAATGAGCTAACACAAGGTACTCATTCTATGCTGGGCACTGTTTACTCTTTCAATCCTTAGAATGATACTGTGATAAAATGCCATGATGGTTCCCAGTTCACAGTTGCAGAAGTTGAGGCACAGAGATGCCGAGAAATTTGCCCAAGGTCACACAGCTGGTTATGGATAGTACTGGGATTCAAACGTGGGCAGCCAGGCTCTTCCACAGTGACAGACACTGCACTCTCCTGACTCTCAGAATCTGAGAGCCTAAAGGAACACAGGAATCATTTTTTCCATATTCTTGGAAGAGGGAGACACCTAAGCCCAGAGGGCAAAGGACACCTCCAGACAGTGACAGGATAGCTGAACACCAGCCACAGCTCCTTAGAGGAAACAGCACGGGGGTCTTTATGATCTTAAGTATCTTCTGTGTGGCTTTGACAACCCCAAAACTTCTCTTGTTACATGAAAATCAGCTTACATTAATATGTATGCAAGATGCAAGTGCGGCACAGTGCCCAGGCTGTACAAAGCAAGCAGGGAGGCTTCCGAAGATGACCCCCAGGCTATGCCTTGGCAGTCCCCTTCGCCAGCTTCCATCCCCCGAAGCCACGTGAGGAAGGCCAGAACACCAAGGTCCCTCCAGAATTCTGAGCAGAGAAACAGAGCCAGCCAGCCCAGCCACCCCCAGAGATGGAAGGAAGCCCCAAGGGGACTGATGTCAAGCTAAAATTTGGAACTTTATCACAAACTCATGGTTACCAACATCAAATATTTAATTTGCAGCTAAGACTCTTTTTGCTTAAAGCCATGAAGCAGCAGCACAGCATATTGGCTGAATGCACAGACCTTAGAGCCAGACAGCCTAGGTTCCGGTCTCAGCTGAAAGACCTTGGCCACATTACTCAGCCCTTCTGCCTCGGTTTCCTCATCTGTAAAATGGATATAACGAACCTCCCAGGATCATTTTGTACATTAGGAATATTCATATTAACAGAGTACGTAGAATATTACCCAATCCCCTAAGAGTGCTAGGTAACTAAGTATTTGTTAAATAAGAAGCTCTCCCTCATAAGCCAGCCCTCTCTTCAAAAGGTGACAACTCTTTTTTTTTTTTTTTTGAGGGCTTCCTCAGGATCTTCAAAGATTTCACTGAAGAACCAGCATGTGTCCCTGACCTGATGGAATGTGTCCTTACCAGGATAAAGAATCGATGCAATACTGTTGGAAAGTGACCCCATGGTTTGAAGCAAACCAAATTATACGTTAAAGCAAAAAATTACCTCCAGAATAAACGCTAAGCACAGTGAGTGTCTACAAAGGCCATGTTTTAAGCGTTCGCACTCCAGGACCCTGGGTTTAGTGGCACATTAGACACTCAATAATTGCATATCTAGCATTCAGAAACTTTTAAGTGGTTTTGTATTTTGATTCCTTTCACCTCTCTATAGTGGGAATTGCCCTCAATCATCCTGACAGATATTTCTCTTGCCGCCCACAAATTTTCAGCCCTGCGGTATCACACACTGGTCTGGACTCTGGCATATGCAGGATTTATGCCAGGCTTGCAAAAGATCCCTGAATCAGCCAATCCAAACCCCCTCTTTGTGCCATGTCTACCTCGGGTGATGGCAGTGTAACAGCATTCCTACCTCCACCCCCAAGACACACACACACACACACACACACACACACCATGGACATCTCACCATAATAATAATGTATCTTTATATTATGAGCAGGGGAATATGATTAAATCTTCCTCCTATACCCCAGGTTTAGAAAAGAATAATAATGATTTCCTATATTATGTGGAATCTCATAGTTCACAAAATAATTTCAGATCCACCATCTGCTTTGAATGTCACAGCACCCTGTGTAATAAGTAAGTCAGGAATGGTGTCCCATTAGCCACAGATCAAAGAAGCGTGGACCAGAGAAGGGAAGCAATTTTCTGAGGGACATACAGCAAGTTGGGAGGAGGAATGACCCCACATACAACTCTGTATACTCTGGGCTAATGCTCCTCAAGGCCTTTTTCCTCCTTCCTCTGAGCTTACTTCTTGCAGGCATCAGACAGGTATATTGATAGGACAACTTGCTTCCCCCAGACAGCCCCACCTCTTCAAAGATATCCACAAGTTTGCCCACACAAGCATTCCATCCCTACCTCCCAATTTCCACCTTTACAAATGGCATGTCCCAGCCCCACACTGCCCACAGCACCTCCGGGTCTCTGCTTCTGTCTAAAATCCTCATCTCCATTCTTGTGCCTCCAATCCTGCCAGTCTTTCAGGCCCATCTTTAACAGCTCTTCATCCAGGACACTCTCTGATGCTGCCATCACAGCCTGCAGCAGCCACAGGAGATGCCACCCCTCTCTGTATCCCTGTAACACTTGATTCTTCCTCGCATGGTCATCATTTCTGGTCTTGGGACTTCTCTTCTATTAGCCCAGTGGGTACCTGGAGGGCAGGAACCAGGGTACACTTGCCTTGGGAGCTCCCAGACCTCACATGGCACCTGCACATAGTAGGGACTCAATCAATATCCATGCATTCATTGTATTAATCTTGAAAGGAAGGACAATGTGTATTACATAGAGGGAGGTTTATCTGTGCAAGGACAACCCCTCTTTATAAATTCAAGAATGTAGACACAATGTGTCAGGCACAGTGACTCATGCCAGTAATCCCAGCACTTTGGGAAGCTGAGGCAGGTGGACTTGAGATCAGGAGCTCAAGACAAGCCTGGCCAACCAGGGTAAAACCCCGTCTCTACTAAAAATACAAAAACTAGCTGGGCGTCGTGACACATGCCTGTAATCCCCGCTACTCTGGAGGCTGAGGCAGGAGAATCACTTGAACTCAAGAGGCAGGGGTTGCAGTGAGCTGAGATCGAGCCACTACACTCCAGCCTGGGCAACAGAGTGACTCTGTCTCAATTTAAAAAAAAGAAGAAAGGATATAGACACAACGTAAAATCACTGCACTGAGTCAGTATAGGGGCTGCTTTAAACTCAGGGAACAGCCAAATCTGTTTATGAATTAAAAGAACAGTCACTAAGGAGGCAAGTTCAAGTATCATCAAAACATTAGGCCTTGAAATAGAACCTGAAGGATTCCCCCAAGCCTTAGGGCTGTATCCAGACACAATTTTCATTCCATAACTATCACAAAATGTCTCTTTCATTTCCAGCTCTGTGTTAGAGGTCAGGGACATAAACGGCTCTCATCTCCAGGCCCTGCCACGATGGACCTCACAGCCTAATGGGGAAAAGAGACACAAAACCAGACAATGACAGAACAATATAAAAGCACTGAGGGACACCCAGACAGGCATAATAGCACAAAGTGGGAAGGTGCCCAGGTGGGACAGCCTAGGCTACGATATGAAGATGGCATTTCCCATGCAAATACACATAAACGTGTCTATCACTCTCATGCACATGTGTGGGGCTGTGTGTTGGGATGGCATTAATAGTAGCTAAGGTGTTAAAAAATACAATACTGAAATTCCCAGGCAAAGCAAAGATTCCATCAATTATCCAAATAAGTTTTCCAAAAGTTCAGATAATATGCACATTTAAGAAATTTCTGGTACAAAGAAACAAAATATGTGGCTACATTTTCCTTTTTAGCAGGATGCTTTAATGCCACATAAACACATGTTCATTACCAAGCTTAAAGCTGATTTACATAGCATTACCTCTGAAGCACACAAAGATAAGAAAATTCAAGTGCTCTGAACCTCAGTTTTCTTAACAATAATATGGAAATAAAATACAAACCTCACAGGATTTGCTGCGGGGAGATTCCATGAGATAATGTATGTAAAAGACTCTTTGCAATGAAAACCACAATAGCAAGCTCTTGATCACCTTTAGCTCACGTGCTGGGAATCAGTATAGTATTATGGGCAGGAACATGGACTGGAGTCTGTGGATGTGGGTTCAAATCCCAGCTCCACCCCAACTGCAGTGATCTGAGGCAACACTATCTATGTAGCCTTTCTTAGCCTGAGTCTCCTAAACTGTACAATGAGGATTTTAATGCATACCTCATAGCTATAATGATTAAATAACATAATATGGTGAAATACCACAGTACAGGTAGTAAATTCTCAATACAGCATAACTAGAATCATGTTACTCTTGTCAAATATTTTATCTAATATTTCAAGGGAAGGTCAGAAGATGGAGTTCATAATCTACATAATCCACAGATGCTCAGGTGTTACAAGTAGTGGGAAGGAGATGGCACAATATGGGACAGGCTAAGAGTTCTGGGTCTGATTATTCCATTCAGCTGCTGGCATGGGGCTGACTCTGGGGGACAGCCACCCACAGTCATGGGCGTAGGGGCAATTCCCTGGAGAGGGCAAAAATAATCAAGAGTGTCAGCTGCATGTCTCAGATTATTGATTATCTTCATCCATTTGTGCTGCTATAACAGAATGCCTGAGACTGGGTAATTTATACACAACAGAAACTCATTTCTCACAATTCTGGAGGCTGAGAAGTCCAAGATCAAGGTTCAGCATCTGGTAAAGACCCATTCATCATAGATGGCACCATCTAGGTGTCCTTATATGGCAGAAGGGACAGAAGGGCAAAAGGGCATGGAGGCCTAGCTAATTCCCTTGAGCCCTTTTAAAAGGGCACTAATCCATTCATGAGGGTAGAACTTCACCACCTCATATCATGACATTGTTGATTAAGTCTAAACATATTAATACAGGGGGCATACATTCAGACCATAGCATATATCTCATGTATTTACATTTGAAATAAGACCAGCTTTTCACTGGACATCTCTCTCTCTCTCTCTCTCTCTCTCTCTCTTTCACTCACACATAACACACACACATACACACACACACACACACACACACACACACACACATACACTTCCTATGAGGAGACCCCAGACATCTTTTTAAATGTGTATAACTAGTTTTGGAAAATAAAATATTCAGCTGACCTAATTTTTACATTGGGAATAGGAGACATAAGTGTATTTTCAATAAACCCACCAAAATATTTACTTTATTTCAACAATAAGATGTAAAAAGTCAGAGAGAGAGAAGAACAGAGTATGACAGCGTCAGTGAGCCGCCCACCTCCCTTTGGTGCTCTCCAAAGCCCACTGCCTGCAGAAAGCTCCTGCCACCACCAGGGGCGACCTGCACCTCCAGAGTGATGGCAATTTGTGTCTGTGGGTGCAGAGCAGGCTGGAAGTGACAGCTGGTTGAGAAACATCCCTACTTCCTTATCCCTTGGTGGGCAATTATGAGTCTCTCAGGAGGTTCCAGCAGGACTGCACGTTGGTACCTATGGCAGGAGCCCCTGGTTAACTCTCTTTGTGGGCTTTTCCTCACTTCCTCATGTCACAATCCCTCTCTCCGGCTGTGGTTTCTTGGGATCACCTCCAGAATGAACTACTTAAACCCAAACCCTTGGCTCAAGGTGTACTTTGGGGGATGCAAAACTAAGACACAGAGAGAAAAATGAGAAAATAATTTAGAAAGAAAGAATGAAGGAAAGAGGAACATTATAACTGATGGCAAGGAAGACCTGGAGGGAAAGAGATGAGATTAAGTAGGGGAAGGAAAAGACCAGAGATGAATATCAGGCTTCCATGACCAGGAAGCCCCTGTTTACTACCTGCCAACCCAACTCGTGCCATCTGCCAAATCACACACCCCAAAAACCCATGCACCTGCCCCCAGATGCTCTCACATCTCCCGTCCCCACTGGCAGTGGTGAGCACTCACCCCTTGTCACCTGGTCCACCAGCCAGTGAGGAGGACAGAGTCTAGCCCCATGGCTCCAACTCCCCGACCCAACACCACCAGGTCCCACCTTCCTCCAAAATCATCGGTGGGGATTTTCGGTCAGACAACTGGCCCTGTGAGGTTAAAGACCCCAAGAGTGTAAGTACAATAGGAACCTACACTCTTGATAAAGCCCCTGGCTGAGACAAATCTCTTTCCCAAAAACGTGATATTACAAGAGATGCAAGAAACAAATTTTAGGAAACTTGCTGAGAGGCTGAGACCCTTTTCAGATGACACCTAAAGCTAACCACAGCCATGAGAAGGGATTTCCACCCTTGCCATAAGACCCCACTTTGGACACTCTATTCTTTGACTTTACAATGCTTTATATAAATCCTGCATCCTCAACGGGGGCAATATCACCCCCAAGGGGGCAAAAATTGCTCTTAGGATGGAGAGCCAAATAATCTCAAATATTATCGTGGTTTGTGACCCTCCAAAGCTCAACCCTGCACAACAAAATCTTATTTCATTTCATTTCATGGGGAGGGGAGAGCAGTAATAATAATAATAAGAATAATAATAACTAAAAGGATTCCTTAGGGTAGCAATAATGAAAAAAATCTCAAAAAAACACTGATATAATGTGAAAATCCTGTTCTGGATTCATTTTCAACTCCTCTTAGGAAATAACATCCACCGCAATAAGATTTTAACTTCTATCTCTCATCTAATATCCTGTGGAAAACAAGTATCACAAAGTAATGCATGGAGAGCAGATGCTTTAAACATCACACGCGCTTGCCACAGTAATTGCACTTTGTAACTTTTCTAGCACTTTCATAAATTCCAGAAGTTATCTTAATCTCCAATGCTCTGTAGTGAGGCAACAAAAGAAAGATGATGATTACTTCCAAGTAAATTCTAAGACTTATTAATTGAATGGCTCATGCTGGATCACAGAATGAAGCTCTAAAAATGTCAACATTTGGAGTCTTGCCCTGTCCCTTCATCACCTCGAATGCAGCTCCCAGCACACAATAGGGCCTTCAGCAAGATTCTGATGAATCTCCTTAACTTCACTATGCTCAAACGGAACCCATTTCTGTCCCCAAACTTATTCTGCTTCCCAAACCCCCAGTGCCACCAGCTACAACATCACCCCGAGGTCCCAGACAACAATCTTGGGGTATGTGTGATCCAGTCAATCAACATAACAAAGCAGCTAAGAGTCCAGGCTAAACCCAGCTTCCAAACCCAATATTGCCGCTTACCAACTATGACCCCAGGCAAGCTATTTAACCCCCCTGCAAAACAGAAATAACATCTGCCTTCCTTGCAAGGTAATGATATGGTTGAAATGTGGTGAGACATATTAAAATGCTTAGCACAGTGCCAGGCACAGAGTTGGAGCTAAATAGATGGAACTTTCCGTGATTGCTCCTGTCACTGACATTGGGAATGCTTTTGCTCTGCAGACTTCTAAAACAGTTGCACAGTGTCAGTGAGAAGAATAACACGGCAGACAGACTGACGAAGTATAATCCCAGCTCCAAAATTCAGTAGAGCAGACCCTTCACAGACTTCATTTCCCTCATCTATAAAAGGTGGGCAACATAACATCTATCTTGCAAGGTTGTGGTGAGTATTAAATAGATAATGCACACAGCAGATGCCCAATAAAGAGTGTGGTGACTGCTGTGGACTTAATTACATCCTATCTCAAATTATCCTACAATTGTTTCTCACACAGAATATTGTTTTCAAGTACCTGGCCAATCTGGGGTACAAAATATCAAAGGGACCCCTAGTTTCCAAGGTCCTCTTACCAAGAAGAAAAGCAGACATTGTGAGTCAAACTTAGCCCAGGCCTCCAAGGTCTGGAAACACGTCCAGATGGACGAGGGAAGGTAGAGTGTTCGCAAGGCCATGGGTAAAGAGGGTTTAGGCTAGGTCTGTAGTAGAAGCATACTAGAAATGCAAATTTTCAGGCCCTACCTCAAACCTACTGAATCAGTAACAGGGGTCTACAATCTGCATTCACAAACCCTTTAGGTGATTCTGACGCATGCCAAGTTTGCACCATTGGTCTATATATATGGACTCCACTGCTTCCAGCTTCATCTCTCCCCCACTTCCCCAGCCCCCTTCATAGGGACCAATAGCTTTACTGACTCCATGATGATCAGTAGTTCATTCTCTTCTGATTTTTTTTTTCTGAGACAGAGTCTCACTCTGTCACCCAGGCTAGAGTGCCGTGGCACAATCTCAGCTCACTGCAACCTCCACCTGCTAGGTTCGAGTGTTTCTCATGCCTCAGCCTCCCCAGTAGCTGGGTCTACAGGCACGCACCACCATGCCTGGTTAATTTTTGTATTTTTAGTAGAGACAAAGTTTCACTATGTTGCCCAGGCTGGTCTCAAATTCCTGAGCTCAGGCAATCCACACACCTCAGCCTCCCAAAATGCTAGGATTAAAGGCGTGAGCCACCGCACCCAGGCTTCTCTGCTCTTTCTTATGGACTCATCACATAAAATTCTTCATGTTTGCAGACTTTGCCAAAGGGCAAAGTAAAAATCAATACTAAATAAGACAGCATATAATCATGGCTCATGGCAGGATTTCAATTACAGTTGGTTCCCTTCTCCTTTGACTCTTGGTGGGAGTTCTTCATTCTTGGGTGGTTAAACAAGTCCACCCTCAAATTAATTCACTCTTTGGCACTCCAGGTGCTAGTTTCCAATGTCAAGGAATGGTGTGCACTGAAGCCCGTCATTCACAAGGATGCAACAGGTTCGGGGGTGGGGGGCAGATGCCTGGGGAGGAAGCCCCAGACAGACTGTGCCTGGACAAGCCAAGGCTGCCCCAGACCAAACAAAAGATGAGGCAACAACCAACTGCAGCAGACTGGTGCAGTAGGAACAGCATGAACCAGAGGCCAAAGGATCTCTCCTCTGGACCCAGACAGCTACTTAACTTCTGGGTTCCTCTGCTGAAACCACCTGCCCTCTCTAAGCCTCTTCAGTAAAATCAATGTTTAGACTGAGTTTCCCAAAAGCCCTGTAGCCCCATGCTTTTGAGTGCAAACATTCAGTAAAATAACAAAAAGAAAGTAAAGGGTTAATGCTCCTCCATCCAGTTTTCTTCCAGTTTAGAAAGAGACATATGTGGCCAGGCACAGTGGCTCACACCTGTAATGCCAGCACTTTGGGAGGCCAAGGTGGGTGGAGCACCTGAGGTCAGGAGTTTGAACCAGCCTGGCCAACATGGTGAAACCCCATCTCTACTAAAAATACAAAAATTAGCTGGGCATGATGGCGGGCACCTGTAATCTCAGCTACTTGGGAGGCTGAGGCAGAAATGCTGGAACCCGGGAGGCACAGGTTGCAATGAGCCTGGATTGCGCCATTGCACTCCAGCCCAGGCCGACAACAGCGAGACTCCATCTCAAAAAAAAGAAAAAAAAAAAAAAAAAAAGGAAGGAAGGAGGGGGGGGGGGGGGGGGGGGGGGGAGGGAGGGAGGGAAGATAGATGTATGTGTGGGAAAGTAAACAGTTAATTAAAATTAAGTAAAATATTTTTAACTATTTTTTTTTTTGAAATGGAGTTTCACTCTTGTTGCCTAGGCTAGAGTGCAATGGCATCATCTTCACTCACCGCAACCTCTGCCTCCCAGGTTCAAGCCATTCTCCCGCCTCAGCCTCCCGAGTAGCTGGGATTACAGGCATGCACCACCAGGCCCAGCTAATTTTGTATTTTTAGTAGAGATGGGGTTTCTCCATGTTGGTCAGGCTGGTCTCGAACTCCCAATCTCAGGTGATCCGCCCACCTCGGCCTCCCAAAGTGCTGGGATTACAGGCATCAGCCACTGCGCCTGGCCAGTATTTTTAACTTTTTAAACATTTTTCTAATTGTTTCTACTTAAACAGATGAAAGAATATAAACTGCTTTAAAGAATTTTCAAGTGAAATGAAGATGCCAAACAGATGACCCAAACCCTCCAAACAGAGTCAAATAAGGAAGAAAATAGTCTCAGATTGATATGCAGCTGGGGTGTGTGGCAGACAGCTAGTCGGCTGAGGGTGGACATTTCATCTTCCCAGCTATTCATCACCTTTAGAAAAGTTTGCTGAAAGAAAAAGACAGCAAGGAAAAGAAGAAAAATAAGCATTAACCCATTCACTTGACTAATATCTCCCGTAAAGTGGCAATACAACTTGAAGAATTTCACATCCTCTGGTTAAAAGAATGAAATAAAATACAAGACATCACCTTCCACTGGGCTGAGAAAATTTAGAATAAGTGGTGTAACAGAAAAATTAAAAACAGCAGTCATTTTACATCAAGATCAGCCTCCTGGTTAATGTCTCAATAGGCAGATGGAGTCAGCCATGTTAACAGGCACTTTGTTCTCAGCCTAAAGGATCGATATCGCAATTACACAGTGCCAGCAGAAATTAAACCAGGTTTACACACTAGGGTAATCCAAACACAAGAAGAGGAGAATCATCAGGAACTCGGTTCCTACACAGTGGTTAACAGTGTCCAGAAAAACAATTTAAAACTCTTAACATGGTTGTGTGTGTGAAGAAGGATGAGGGGAAGAAGGTGTCAAGTTTGGAAAGAAATGGCATCTAAATCTGACATGCTTAATATTTGCTTAGGTAATACCTTTAAAATGTCAGAGATCGTTAGTGAATTAATGTTGGGTTATTCTTCCGTGTGGGGAATCATTCCCAAAGCACACTGACTTTTGGAATAACTGCAGGCAGGGAAAGCTGAAGAAATGGGAGTGAAAATGTTGCATAGTAGATTTTTCAAAGATGGTTGCAACAATATCTCCCATCTCCATTTCTTCTACAAGGTGATCTTAACACTCCCCCATCAAGCAGTAGAGTCTCTCTATCCACTTGAGGATGGGTGGGTCTCCCGACCACTTTGACCAGTAGGATATGGCAGAAGTAATGTGCTGGCTCCAGGCATATCTCTTAACTGGCCTGGCATCTTCTGTTTTCCGCCTCTTGGAACTCTAGTTTTGAGGATGTTCCCTCTCAGAACTCAGCTGCCATGCTGTGAGAAGCTCAAGCCACATGGAGAAGCTACTTATGGACAATCTGGTTGATAGTTCCAGCTGCATGCCAAGCTGATGCCCAGTATCAACTGCCAGCCCAGTTGAGCCTTTGGAGGATGCTAATCCCAATGCTATCCTTCCATAATCTCATCACAGACCTCAGAGAAGGAAGTGCCCAGCTGAGTCCAGTCAACCCACAGCACCATGAGAGATAATAATACATTGTTAAGTCATTATGTTTTGGGCGATTTGTTATGCAGCAATAGAGAACTGAAACATGTGACTCGAGAGACAGAGTTGGGGTGGGGGCTTGAGGACAGATAAGAAATCTGCCCTCTCAAAGGTCTTCTGAATCAGAGTTGCCCTTATTTTCTTATAAGGACCTCTTCAAAAATAAAGCACTCCAAATTCCCTAGCATCGCACAGAGCAGGGTCGGCGTGGGGGATAGAGGGAGGATGTATTTGAAGCCAATAATGTGAAAAGCAAAATAAACATCTTACCACACATACCATTTTAAGGAAGTTAAAATCACTGCTCTGAGCCATGCAATGGGACAATCAAAATAAAATTTTAAGGTCTGAAATTTAAAAAAGCCTTTGAAAAGATGCAAATAACCTTATCCTCTTTAAGTCCCTAGTTTAAAGTAATAAGAAATGCATTCACCCAATGCATTGCCTTCAGCACTAATCTAGAATGAAGTCACTTAAATTCTAAGACCAGACCCCACTACCCCATAATAATTGGATGGCTGTATCCAAGGAGTTATCTGAGAGCTCAAGCCCTTACTGAGTTGTCCTATTTTCTATTTTTTTCCCCACTTTCCCTTTCTCTGCTGTTTTCCTTGCTCTCCAGGACACAATAAAGCAATGGATAGGCAGCAAGTGCTATAATGCAGTGATTGCAGTCATGTGAGCAATAATATCAGGACTGTATGGGAAAGGGACCAGAGTTCATTATAAATAGGAAAATAATAAACACAGTGGACTGTGGCTGGATGAACTTCCCACACATCCAAGTGGATTTGGGGCTCAGTCCTCTTGCTGATTGCTTGGATGGAAACTGGGAGCGCATGCTTTTCAAAACGCTCCAGATACAAAGATCACAAACACCTCCAAGACTCAGGAACCACAGGCACCCACCAAAACCAGGCCTGATCTCGACTCTGAGCACTTAGTTGTGAGACCTGACTTCACTTCCGGCCTTTAGTCCCCCAAGATTTGATAGTCACACTCAGTATACATTTTTTTCATTTTTTACATCTAATATTTATTTAGCTCCTCTTGTGCTAGGGGCTGAGGATATGGTGATGAACAAGTCAAACACGGTCCCTTCCTTCACTTGAGTGAACATTCCAGTGGAAAAGACAAGCAACAACCAGGAAAAATGAAATAAAGACTCAAGATATTATAGACAATGATAAGCCAATATAGAAAAATAGAAAAATATAGGGAACGTGACAGAGGTGGACAAGGAAGATCCTGCTGAAGGGATAGCATGTGAGGAAAGGAGTTTGAGAAACAGCACTCCAAGCAAAGAGCTAAGTATGTGCAAAGGTTCTGAGGCCAAAAAGAAATTTGTCATGCTCTAGGAATTTTTAGGGGGACCAGTGTAATAGAGTGGGGAGAGACAGGAGGGAGATGAGTCAAGAACAGAGGCAAAGGTTTGACACAAAATGGTAAAAAGCGTTTTATCTCAGGAGCAATGGGAAGTTACTGGAGGGTATCTTAATCCTTTTTGTGTTGCTATAAAGGAAAATCTGAGCTTGTAAAGAAAAACTGTTTACTTGACTCATTATTTTGGATGCCTGGAAGGTTCAAAATAGGGCATCTGTATCTGGAGAAGGCCTCAGGCTGCTTCCACTCGTGATGGAAGGTGAAGGGGAGCTGGCATATGCAGAGATCACACAGGAAGAAAGAAAGCAAGAGAGAAAGTGAAGAAACGCCAGGCTCTTTTTAACACCCAGAGGGAACTAACAGAGTGACAGCTTTTCACTCTGGAGACAGGGCAATTAATCCATTCATGAGGGATCACCCATAAGTTCCCGGTGACCCAAACACCTCAGATTAGGCCCTCCTCCAACACTGTGGATCAAATTTCCACATGGGATTTGGTGGAGACAAACTAACCATATCCAAATGATAGAAGAGGGTTTTAAGGAGGAAAGTGACTAAATCTGGCCGATAGTTTTAAACATCACTCCAGTGTTAACAGGGGTTACCTTAGGGGAGAACAGTAACAGGGAGGGGACAGAGGGGGGCTTCCTGGGTAAAGACGCTATCCTATTTCTTCATCAGGGCACTGTGTACATGACTGGTTTCAGTTTGTGAAAATCTGTCAAGCTGTATATTTAAGGTATATGCCCTTTTCTGTATATATGGTTTTTTCAGTAAAACATTTATTAAAAATCACTCTGGCTTCTCCCAGGAAGTGGGGAGGTAGACAGCTTAGTTAGAAAACCAGTGTAGTCACTCAGGGGTGAGAGGTGAGGGTGTTGGGTGGGGCTGGGAGCAGGGGAGGAGAAGGCAAATGGAGAAAGTCAAGAGACACCTGTATTTTCATGTCGTCCTGCCTTCACATGCAGTGAGCCTCTTTTCTGACCTCCACTCTTACGCTAGCCCCAGCGACTCAAGTACCATCTCAGTGACGAGGCAGCACCAACTTGAATGAAGTCCAATGTGGGTCGGGGGAGAGAAATTCAGACAACAACAAATCCATCCAATATTTATCAAGCATCTACTACATCTGGAAATGGCTGGAAAAGAAGAAACCAGAGGCTAGGAAGGGAAAGGAAACATGAGTTATCGTGTGGATAGGGTGATCCAAGGGTAGGGGACAGACAAGCAGCCCAAGGTGCAGGTTGGCAGGCACCTGAGACCCTGCGTGTAGTCTGGGTGCAGGGGGGTCCCCACACAAGCTATAGGAGTAAGTTTCTGTTCATACTACTCTGTCTGATCACTCCTCAAGAATGGTAACATAGGCCAGGCATGGTGACTCACGCCTGTAATCCAAGCACTTTGGGAGGCCGAGGCGGGCGGATTATGAGATCAGGAGTTCGAGACCAGCCTGGCCAACATAGTGAAACCCCATCTCTACTAAAAAAAAATACAAAAATTAGCCAGGTGTGGTGGCACATGACTGTAATCCTAGCTACTCAGGAGGCTGAGGCAAGAAATCTCTTGAACCCAGGAGGTGGAGGTTGCAGTGAGCTGAGATCGTGCCACTGCACTCTAGCCTGGGGGACAGAGCGAGACTCTGTCTCAGGAAAAAAAAAAAAAAGAATGGTTACATAATGGGACTTGTATATCCACTTTAGATCTTTTCTAAGGCTCTGGGTTCTAGGTTCTGTTTTAAAGAACAGAATTGTTTAAAGGAAAAAAAATGATCTGGTGAGAAGTGAGGCCTCGGAGGCAGAGAGCTGGAGTCCTCATTTGGAAAGGAAGAAAAACAAATGGATCCTTAAAGAAACTTGTATAATGGGTGACTCAAAATTAATCACCTTTTGGGAAACAGGCCATGTTAATTATTCCTGGAGTGGGCAAATCAGCTCTTGAAATGAGCTGCCAGTTATCAGACTTTCATGTTTAGCAGAGTCAACCACAGCTTTTGTTTAAAAATTGAAAGCCCATTCCGATGTCATGGTTTAGTGCCAAGAAGGGCATCATCTCATCACTAGGCAGGACATTTAACATTTCCCCAGAAGGCACTCTTCTCACCTCCCTCCCACTCCAGGCGAAAATTCTCCAATCCACTTGGGTGGGATATATCCTCATACGTATACAGCAATGCAACAAAGAAACGCAAATTACATCTATTGGTTTAGCAGGAACTAGAGCCACACTTAGCAGGGGTGTTATCCGAGGAAGAGTGCATTCTATTGGCTTATCAATTAGGTGACATCTAACAGCTCCTTCACATCTTTTCAGATTTTTATTTGATTGGATAGAAGGCAAAGTAGTTCAATAAACACACACCCACCCTAAAAGTCAAACTCATAAATCTATCCAACTCCAAAGAGTGCCAAGGATTATTGACAAGGGGCTGCATTGTAGAAATGGGATCCTCTTTGCTTGTAAACAATGGCATGGAAAATTTCCATATGGGATAATGAGATGTACCTGCTTTCAAAACCAGAGGTTGTTCATTTCATTCCATTCCATTGTGTTCCATGTTACGTAATATAAAGGGCATCTAAGGGTCAGGAAACTAGATGAGGAAATAATGAAATTTGAGACTATGTGGAAAGAAAGGATGGGGTGAAAAGAAAGGAAGGTAGGAAAATGGAAAATTGCTTTCAAAGTAAGATCTCTGTGCACTTGGAATGAAAATAAAATCAATAGGGAGTGCAAGGAAGTTCCTCTGGTTTGAATGAATCTGCCCAGCTTCAAAAAGTTTTACTTCATGATTGAATCGAAACTCAAAAGTTGAACAAGGAAATTCAAGTACGATTTTTATTAACTCCATATGGCCCAAGGAGACTTTTAAAACAGAGACACTTGCTGCTTTCTCCAGCCCTGGATGTTGGGGTTTTGCATGTAACTCATTCATGATATAAATGTGTCTCCTTTTAATTAACTACTTCTCTCATCAAGGGAAGGGGAAATAATCCCAATCTAACATCTCATCCATGATGAACTTTGCTGTCTTTCTTCTGTTTCCAAATGAATTTGGCTTATTAAAAAAATAATGAGCTATTAATTAACTCTACACTCATACAAAGCTGTTTAATTCTCAATCTAATTAGCAGCAATCTGTTGAAGGATTTTAATAATTATTTTAAATTTGCTAACAGAAACATCTTTTCACTTTTCATAAGTTATTTATAGAAGAGTTCACATTGGATCCTGCTTGGTTTTTAATTTGATAACATTTTTATTAGATCCTCTACTCTTCTACCATCTCTGTGTGACAGAGTTTAGAATTGTCATCATTGAAAAGCCCAGAAATAGTATCCTGGGTCACCTACATGGCCAAGACAGTGCACCCTTCTGTCTTTGAAAAAATCTCCAATGGATGAGGTATGGGAGGACCAGAAGCCTTGTCCTTCTTATGTCCTTAAACAAGAGGCAAAACTCAAGTATGAACCAAGGATAGACTTAAAACTCCCAGTGGAAAGATCAAAGGCTTGGAGTTATTGCTGAGGCTAGATTTGGCACGGAGGGAAGGAAACATGCCACCACACCTATAGGAATGACTTTTTCATAACTGATGCAACCAAGGGTATTCCTGAATCTCTTGTTTAAGAAACAACATACATTTCATTTGTGTATAGAATTTCTACTGGAGCCACTATAGTACAATGTGAAAAGATCAAATGATATTTTATATGCATGGCCTTTATGATATGCATTTCTGCAGACATTAGAAATTTCTATGTAAATTACACATTAATGTAAAGGCCTATGTACATCAAACCATGGATTCAATAAACACACTTATACACATACAGAAACTTCACAAAAAATAAAATGTGTTTATTCAGGGGCATTTTTATTCTTCCCTAGGTATTATAAGGGAATAGATTATGGTTAGCGAGCCACTCTACTACTCTAAGATCTAATGTGAGATAAGCCTATTTCACAGTTAGTCTCACCACTTTCCTCTAACACAGGAGGGAACACGGAAGACTGTTTCCTATGCCACCCCCAAGACTTAGTACATGAAGAGGCTATATGCGTAATGGTTTAGAAAACGAATTCTGAAGCCAGCTGCCTGGGTACAAATCTCAGCTCCGCACTTACTTAGCTGTGTGCCTTTGGACAAGTTAATAACCTTTTTGTACCCCAGTTTTCTCATCTAAAAAAATGGGAATGAAACAGTACCTACCTCACACTCTTGCTAAGAAGATTAAATGAATTAATATATCTAAAGTCCCTGGAATAATGCAGCACCTAGTACATAGTCGGTAACTTCTAAATAAAATAAACTCTAGCTGGGTGCTTCTCCCTATAAAATACATAGAGTTTGAGACACTGCAAGGCTGTTACCCTACTAATAACAATATTTTTTAAAAGCTAGAAGCTCATATTATAGAGAACATTTGGCCACTGTAGCATTTCTTATAGGCATTTTTTTCTGTTGCTTTTTTGAGAAAACATAGATATGGTGCTAAATTAAATGGCTTACATTCTGAGCCCTCACCAGTGTTATTATTTATTAAATGTCATTATTCATTAAAATCCTAATAATTCACTAGGTTTTTAAAAAATTAAACACAGGACCTTGAAAAAATTAAATTTAAATAAGTAAGTTGAATATTAATGGAGCGGGAAGCCTAAGGGAGTATGTTCTGAAAACTAGTTATTTATTTATTTTACAAAAAAAAGAGCTGTAGTTATAAATAGTATTAATAATAACAGTAATAATAGCCAGCATTTATTAAGCATTATCCACATTCCAGGCAGTGTGCTCAGTGGGTTACATGCACCATTTCATTGCACATATAGATGTGTGGGAAAGCATTCATACTGGTGGTCCTCTCCTCTCTGGATTAGCTCTCTCTCTTATACCTCTTTCCCTCCAATTACTTATCCCACGTAGCCAGTACTCTGAGAAGGATATGGCCTCCTCCTTCTTGGGAAGAGATGCCCAATTCCAATATCCCTGCCCTAGAAGGTCCCACAGGAGCTGAGAAGGTGCCTGGAAGACAGTGGGTACCAAGCAGATCGATGAAGCCTGGTTTAGACCTTCAGCTGGGGAGCAAGGTCTTCCCATGAGCCTGTGTGTCCAGCATAGTTCATCAAGGTCAGAGAACACATAGGCATTTAAATCCAAAGCCCATCAAGAAACGTGCTCTGGGAGTTCTCCACTTTGTTCAAGCCCCCAGTCAGAAATTCTGGTTTCCTTTAATGATACCACATCAATGATACCATAGAGCCATGGTTCTCAACCAGGGGTGATTCTGTCCCTCAGTGGACCCTTGGCAATGTCTGGAGACATTTTGGGTTGTCACAGCTGAGGAAGAGAAGAGTATTACCAGCATCTAGTGTATAGAGACCAGGAATGCTGCTAAACATCCCACAATGCACAGAACAGTGCCCACAACAAAGAACTACCAACCAAAATGTCAATTCAATTCCCAATTTCAGCCAAGAATAAGAAACACTGCCATGGAGTGGGTTAGAAACAGCACAGCCTTTGGGTCCAGACACCCCGTCCAGGGCTCTATTACAAGCAGTTGAATAGCCCTGGGCAACTAACGATCAATCAGTGAGCTCTGCTTTTCTCATCTGCAAACCAGGAGCCTGAGGAAGTCCTCTGAAAATCCCCTTGCACAGCACTGCGAACTCAGCAAACTGCAGCTATTATCATCATGACTTTGTCCTCAAATAAACCTCGCAAGCCACTTTGGAATCTCCATTTTTCTGTAGGTGCCAACTCTGGGTACTCACTGAAAACCTTACCTCTGGGTAATGAGTTCCAAAAGACAAATCTAATTGATCCTTGCAGAGGACTGAACTCACAACCTTGGCCTCATTAGCACCACATATGAATCTACTGAGCAGGCCAAATGAAGACACCCAAGAATCACTTTTTCATGTAATAACACTCAGCAGCTCGCTCAACACAATCAAAGCACGTCAAACACAGGATCAGGGCTGCAGAATCATGAGTCTCAAATGCCGCACAGAACCACTGACCCTCAGATACCACTGACTCTCAGATACCACCACTGGAAAAGCAGCCATCACATCTTAATGGGGATTAAAAACCAGAATACACAAGGTGGTGGGGGATTAAATGAGATCAGGCAAGCAAAACACCCAAGGGCTTTGCCTTAGACAGTGTTCACCAGTGTTATTACCATCAATATCATGAAATTAATGACACAACATAGGACTACACCAAAGCCCAAGAGTTATTTATCAGACATACCTTTGTGAAAATAAATAATAGCAAAATAGCAATGTCCTTTCCACCTGCCTTACTTATTCAGGTAATGTCTACTCAGGCTTAAAGACTTAGCTCACACATTATCACCTCTAAGAAATCCTACCTGATGAGCCCTCACCCCAGGATTGGCTGCCCCTCTGTGTTCCAGTAACTCACTAGGCTTACCACTATCACCACTGCTTTCCCACTTTATTGTAATTGTCTCTTTTTCTTTTCCCACCACAAATGTAGGTACTTCTAATGGTAGGGAATATATTTTTGTTCATATCTATATTTGCAACAGGTGCACAGGTTAGCACATACCACTACTGAATATCCATCAAATGTGGACTCCATGTGGTTGAAGCATCGCTGTATTAGATAGCTCTTGCCACACAAAAAAACACTGGCACCAAGCCCAGTGACCCAAAACAAAAACATTCGCCTGTGCTCAGATGTCTGTATGTTGTCTGGGGGCAAGCTGACCAGGGTGTGGCTTAGCTGGGCTTAACTTGGGCTTCAGGTTGGGTCCAGATCTGTTCCACATGACTCTCATCCTCCTTGGACCAGTGAACCAGCCAATGTGTGTTTCTCATGGCAACGACCAAAACACAAAAGGAGCAAGCAGGGACATGCGCTGCTTCTTATGGCCTGGGTACAGATACTTCCACCTATATTTTCTTGGCTTAAGCAAGTCACATGCTTGACAGCAACTCAATGGGTGGTAAAAACATGCTGCATCTCTACTGGGAATAGGTGTCAACTTATGTGGATAAAGGGAGGAGTGAAGAATTGGAAACAGTAATCTAGTCTACCATGAGAATCCTTGGATCCAACGCAGAAGGCTGCATTTACACACTTCTAGAGTCTGTGTATATTTATGGAATGTTTATCCCATTCCATAATCTGTTATCAGGAGTCAACTTCTAAAGCCTTCCTCCAATCTTATTTTCCTGTTCCAAGCATTAGTTTTGAAGTATTTTGAAAGCAGTGTGACATACTCAAAAGAATTTTGAGTAGGAGGTGGGGGTGAGGTGGGTAGGGGACAGCCAAGAGCCAGCCTGGTGAACTGAGCCATATCTCCAAGCTCCATCCTCAACCACGCACCAAAGGAACAGGGTAACAGAAACTCTCAGACATTCTGTGAGCTGAGTCCAAGGGATTGTGGCCCAGAATCAACTTCAGAAAAACAAGTGCACTGTAGCGGCAAGAGTCTCAGAGTCAGTCCTGCACTCTTACACCAAACACTTCCAAAACATTCCCAGTGAAGCTTCAAGTTGGCCAACGCCAGGTTTTGCTCTGATACACAGACAACATAGATAGGAAGCAATTCCCTCTCATTTAAGGTCAACCTCACTTTTTCCCAGGGAAGTCTAAAAAGATTGGTGTGTCAATCGAAGTGTAAGGCTTAAATCTTCTTGTTCCTTTTGTAACTAGATAGCATCTACATTCAATAGAGTCAACTCAGCCATACATAGCTTGGGTCTATCCTCTATCATGGAAAAAAAATTGTTTTTACTTACCTTTCATGAGTTCAGAAATAAATATTTTGTGGTTGATTTGAAACAGGGATCGGCAAAATTCTTCTGTAAAGGGACATATAATAAATATTTTCAGCTTGTCGCTGCAGTGTGAAAGCAGCTACCAGCTGTACGTAAACAAATGAGCAAGGCTCATGAGGTCGTGCTCCAATATAACTTTAGTCACAAAAACAGGAGGTAGAATGGATTCAGCCCATGGGCCATATTTTGTTGATCCTTGAGCTAAAAGAATGAGTAAATATTTGCCTAATGTTCTAGAACATTGGTCCATACCTCCAAGAAGCCCAAGAAAATGTACCAAATTCAGGTCATTTTTCTGGCAGAGTCTGATTTAAGGAATGCCTCTGAACACCTGGTTCTTCATTTAATCCTCCTCGTAGGTCGATGAAATAGGAAAATATATTCCCATTTTTTTGTTTTTTTGAATCAGAGTCTCACTCTGTCACCCAGGCTGGAGTGTATAGTGGCTTGATCTTGGCTCACTGCAACCTCCACCTCCCAAGTTCAAGTGATTCTCCTGCCTCAGCCTCCTGAGTAGCTGTGACTACAGGCACACGCCACCACGCCTGGCTAATTTTTGTATTTTTAGTACAGATGGGGTTTCACCATGTTGGCCAGGATGGTCTCGATCTCCTGACCTCGTGATCCACCCTCCTCGGCCTCCCAAAGTGCTGGGATTACAGGCGTGAGCCACCGCACCCGGCCATATATTCCCATTTTATAAATGAAGATACTAAGGTTTCTGAACTTAGTGATCCACCCAAGATCACACAGCTAGTACATGGTAAAGCTGGGATTCCAACCAAAGCCTGTGTAAATGTTGGTTCAGTAGTTTTCAAGAATCATAATAGATGTTATCATTATGCACCCTGAGCCTAAAATGGTTACAAAGAATGACCAGAAAATGCTACTTTTATTCTAAGAAAATCAACAGTGATGAATTCAAATTTATAAGTAAGATGTTCATTAAAGCCCTTTTTACAATAGTAAAATATTGCAACAATCTAAATATCCAATATTAAAGGAACGCTTGAGCAAATTACAATACAACCTTTGAAAATAATGTTCACAAGAATATGTAATGATATTGGAAATGTTCACCATAATGTTGTTTTTTAAAAAACTAGAAAACAACACAGTGGCAAAGGCATGACTCTGTTGTTTTAGCCCTTATATTAAATGTATAAAAAGCTCTGGAAGAAGACACCTTGTTTATCATCATTTAGCTCCTGGTTTAGGGATGGCAAGTAGTTTTATTTTTATTCTTTGAACTCTTGGTTTTGCCAAACTGTGTTCAATATACATAAAATTTTATAATCTGATAAGTATGTCTTTAAAATGCAATTTATCCTTGTTTTCTATTTTTTCTTCCATTGTCTATTTTATTCATTCTTTTCTTATGAGTAAGTTGTCCATAAGTGAACACTTCAAAAGCAACAATTCCATCCCCTGGATTCAAGGAAAAATCCTATGCATAATCCTTAACATGCATCATGACCCAGATTATACTAGTGTTTAAAAGGGTGTCACAGTGGTCTTTTGAGTGTTCCGACCCAGTTCCCAAGGAGCATAGATACGCCTGAATCCCATCTTGGGTTGCAAGCCCTGTTGAGTAAAAAGAAACCTTCTGGTTTCAACATTCATCCTTTCTATGATTATTGCCAAAAATTTTTTAACAAACATTAATATAATGCATAACATCCCAGTACCACTTGTGATGTGTTTAATAAATTCTGTGTGTTTTCTTACATAGCCCTGAGAGGTAAGCAATGAGTCAGGAGTTTCCTCCAAGCACCTGTTAAGTGGCATCATATAAATAGCAATGTCAGGAAATCAGGTACCAGAAGAACCAGGCTTGAGTCTCCAGCAAGGCCACATGGGAGCTGACTGACCCTGGTTAAGTCCCTGAAACCCTCGGGCTTAGCAACTTTATTCATTTGGGTTTTGTTGTTGGTTTTTGTTTCAGTGGTGTTATCATAGCCCACTGTAGCCTCATACTTCTGGGCTCAAGCTTTCCTCCCAACTTGGCTTGCCATAGTGCTGGGATTATAGGTGTGAGATACCAGACCCATCCAGCACCCTGATTCTTAAACCAGGAGTAGTAACCACACTTTCAACACCCACAATAGAATTACAAGGATCTAATGAAAATCACAAACTATATCAAATATATAAAGGGTGTTCTGCCATGATGACCAATGATAATACTGGGAGTGCTTCCTGTCCCTACCACTTTCAGATCCAGATTTTTTTTTTTATGGAGTCCCACTCTGTCGCACAGGCTGGAGTGCAGTGGCGTGATCTCGGCTCACTCCAAGCTCTGCCTCCTAGGTTCACCCCATTCTCCTGCCTCAGCGTCCCGAGTAGCTGGGACTACAGGTGCCCCCCACCATATCCGGCTAACTGTATTTTTAGTAGAGACGGGGTTTCACTGTGTTAGCCAGGATGGTCTCAATCTCCTGACCTCGTGATCCACCCGCCTCAGCCTCCCAAAGTGCTGGGATTACAGGCATGAGCCACCGCACCTGGCCCAGATCCAGATTTTATAAAAAAAATAATTATCTTGGAAATTGGTTATCTACTTCTGTACTGGAGGAAGACACTGTGTGTGTGCATGTTGCTGCATGTGTGTGTGTCCGTAAGATCCTTGTTTCATTCAGCTGTGCAGCAACAGGTGTCAAGGCTACATGAAAATGACTGACATACTCTTCCATCCACTGCCAGTCTTACTGCTTCCTTCAATCAAGCTTTTTGGTTTTCCATAAACGTTTTTCATGTTACACATAGGTATTTTAAGTAAATTTTTGTATTGAAATTTTGTATTAATATATGTAAATATACATAAGGTAAAATGTACAAATCACAAATAGATTGCTTAGTAAATTTTCACAAACACACTTCGATAACTGCCAGCCAGGTCAGGAAATAAAATGCTACCAACATCGCAGAAGCTCCCTTCATTGTTCTTTCCAGTCCACATCTCCCCGCTCCTTCTCCCAGGATAATTGCTGTCTTGACTTCTATCACTGTAGATGAGCATTGCCTGTTTTTGAAATGCTCATTAATGGTATCATACGCTATTTTGTTACCTGTGTCTGGCTCTTTTTTACCCAAAGTTGACTGAGATTCACCCATTTCATTGCAAGAAGTAGTTCATTATTCATTATCTTTGCTGGATAGTATTTCTTTGCATAAATATATCACAATTTATCCATTCTATTATGGGCTTTGGGGTTGTTTCCAGTCTTTGGTTCTTACAAACACTGCTGAGAACATTTGTGTACATGCCCATGAGTAAATATGTTTACCCGCTTCGGCTACCTATACCTCTAAGAATGAGATAATGCTTCATAAATTAAGCATATATCTAGCTTATTTGATCTGCCAAATTTATACTTCCAGTAGTGATGTATGAGAGTTTCAGTTGCTCCACATCCTTACCAACACAGGCATTTTGTCTGTATCAGTTAATGAATCTGGTGGATGCATACTGAAATATGAGTGTAGTTTTTATTTGCATTTCCTGGTGACTAATGAGATTCAGCACCTGTGCATATGCTTAGTGTCCATTTGAATATCCTCCCTGATAAAATGCCTCTTCACATCTTTTGATACAATGCTTTCTTTTTTTAGAGGCAATTCTTGATTTATTCATGCCAAGACAAGAAGGAGTGGCAGAGAAAATACAAAAAATAAGTGTTTCGAAAAAATATTTTAAATTTGTCTTTGGATTTCGGTTTTGATGCTAAACGTGAGTAGGAATTTCCTTGAATTTTTCAAATTCATAATAATGCCATCCACAGAGAAGCTAGAAAAATACTAATGAAAGCTGTCATTTACTGAGTCATCTCACATAAAGTATTCTATGAGGACACTGAGGTTCAGAAAGGTTGAATAACTTGCCCAACACTGAACAGCTACTAAGTGGCTGAACCAAAATTCAAACTCTGTCTGGGGACTCCAAAACCTAGGCTCTTGATCACCTAGCTATTCCTCAGCATTATAGGATTCTAGTCCCCAGCTGCAGCATGCTTTAGAATCCCCGGAAGGATCCCATCCTCAGGGTTCCTGATTCAGTAGTGCTGTGGTTAGGCCTGGGAATTTGCATTTCCAACAAGTTCCCAGGTGATTCCCAGGATGCCAGCCCAGGGACCACACTAAGGGAACCACTGTTCTAAAAGGTGGCAATCAGGTCTCACTTATCTCTGTATCCAAAGGCTCCGGTCCAGTGCCTGGCAGACATAAAACATATAAATGATTGATTACTAAATGATTCCTACTCCCTCTTGGTCCTCTGTCTGGCACACAGAGCCATGCCACTGTGGCAGCTGTCAGCTAATGTGAGTGAAACCCCTCTCAGTCCTAGAAAGGCCTGTCCACAAACATGAAGAGAGCAAGAAACTCCACTTATGATACGGTTTGGATGTTTGTCCCTTCCAAATCTCATGTTGAAATGTGATTCCCAGTGTTGGAGGTGGGTCCTGGTGGCAGATGGTTGGATCATGGGGGCAGATCCCTTATGAATGGTCTAGTGCCATCCCCTTGTTAATGAGTGAGTGCTCGCTCAGTTAGTTCATCCAAGATCTGGTTGTTTTAAAAGCGTCTTGGGCCTCCCCCTTCTCTCTCTCTTGCTCCCATTCTCACCATGTGATACACTGTCTCACCATTCACCTTCCACCATGATTGTATGCTTCCTGAGGCCCTCGCAAAAGTAGATGTTGGCACCATGCTTCCTGTACAGCCTGTAGAACTGTGAGCCAAATTAAACCTCTTTTCTTTATACATTACCCAGACCCAGGGTTTTTGTTTTGTTTTTTTTCCTGTTGTTGTTGTTTTTGAGATGGAGTTTCGGTCTTGTTGCCCAGGCTGGAGTGCAATAGTGCAATCTCAGCTCACTGCAGCCTCCACCTCCTATGTGCAAGCAATTCTCCTGCCTCAGCCTCCCAGGTAAACTGGGATTACAGGTGTGAGCCACCACACCTGGCTAATTTTGTATTTTTAGTAGAGACGGGGTTTCATCATGTTGGTCAGGCTGGTCACAAACTCTCCTGATCTCAGGTGATCCACCCACCTTGGCCTCCCAAAGTGCTGGGATTACAGGTGTGAGCCACCGCACCCAGCCCCCAGGTATTTCTTTATGGAAGCACAAAAATGGCCTAATACAACTTATTTCTTCCACTTTCTTTTAATCATGGGGTGGATAAATCAACACAAGGGGAAGAGTAAAACTATTCCCTGGCCTGTAAGTTGCTAGTAGCTGGAGAGAGTCCTAAGTTGACTGCATTTGAGCAAACATGCCCATGACCTATCTCATTTGGAACACTTTCCACACTAGGTCTTTTAGAATGCATGTTGTGGCAGAAACTGTCAGTCATCTCCTTGAATCTACTCTTTCCTTTCTTATTGAGTGACAAGCACCAAGACTACTTTCTGAGCCATAAGATACAAACAGAGTTAGATCTTCCAGGGAGTCCTCTTAAAAGAGAGAGAACACGCCCTTTTCTATGTCTTCCTGCTGCTAGAACTCAAGTAGCCACCTTCGGCCATAAGGTGCAGGGCCACAACCCCTCTGAATGGTAGATGAGAAAACTGGAAAGAGCCTGGACCCTTTCAACTGTAAAGTGCCACAAGACCAGCTGCATTGCCTCTTCTGTGACAAGTTTTACAAGAAGCAGAAATCAATTTTTATCTTGTTTAAACTACTGTTATTTTGAAACTTCTCTTTAATGCAGCTGGACATTATCCTAACTAGTACTTACAAGCACTATGACCCAGCTGAAAGACCACCAGATGAGATTTAGCCTTCCTCTTTTATAGTATATCCTAAGGCAAGTCACTTCAGTTCCTGAGCCTTGATTTCCCCATCTGTAAAAAAGGAAGAAAAATGTGTGTTGCCACTGCTTCAAAAGGCTTTTGTGAGACACAAATATTACCTAGTTCAGACATGCTTTATGAAATACAGAGCCCTATGAAATTGTGAAGGACTTTTATTTCCGACAAACAAAGGAATTTTTAAGAGAGAAAATGAAGTAGGAGAAGGCCTTTTATAAGAAGTCTTTTCTAATTAAGGAGAAAGGACTGAACTGGACCAACAGCTTCTCTGCTCATCTCTGCCAATTCTCCTCTCCCAATTCCATCCAGGTCATTCTTTATTTTCCATATGGGAATTTAATTTTGCTCTAACACCATTATTACATCTAAATTTTTATTGGGCTGACTATCAATTGACTTTTAGAAATAAAGATTTGAAATTTATGAGCTAACACAGAGTAATTCGATAATTGTAAATTTCACAACCAAGCTTTGTAATCAATTACTGTTTAGTAATGATATAAATGCATGTTCTTCTCAGGAGACCCCGGTCAACTATAAATTAGATTCTGCACACATAAAAATCTGGCAACATCTCCACACTGGCTTTGTCTCTTCTTGGGAGGAACCAAGGCCAGGAAATAATCCCGGGCTGGCTTTCCCGGGCTGTGCATTTGGACCCCGGTTCACCCATCAGTCAGGCTGTGCTGAGACTAGACTTAATGAGTAGTCACACAAAACATAATTCAGAAGATAAATCACCTGCACGTAAAACCTCACAACCCAATTCAAAGAGATGCTGCACAATGGGTAGGTAACAGAGACAATCTTTCATGCATTCAACGATCCAACAGATAGCTACTGAGTGCCTACTATGTGCCAGGCGCCTTTCTACATCCCTGTAGAAAACAAAGATACAGTCACCCTCCTAGAGGATGAGAATAAGGTGCAATGAACCATAAACAATACATGACAGAAATAAGCAAATTACACTGGGCTGACTTTAGGAAATAAAGATTTGAAGTTCATGAGCAAACATGGAGTGTTAAAAGGCTGGAGTGTTAGAAAGTCATAAATGCTATGGAAAGAAACAGATTTTTGAGATAAGTATTGTCCTAATTTTATGAATAAGGAAATTAGAGCTCAAAGATCAAAATTAGAAACTAAGTTAGATTTGGGATTTTTTTTTTTTTTGAGACGGAATATCACTCTTGTTGCCCAGGCTGGAGTGCAATGACATGATCTCAGCTCACTGCAACCTCCACCTCCCAGGTTCAAGCAATTCTCCTGCCCCAGCCTCCCAAGTAGCTGGGATTACAGGCATGCACCACCACACCTAGCTGATTTTTTTTTTTTTTTTTTTTAGTAGAAACGAGGTTTCATCATGTTGGTCAGGCTGGTCTCAAACTCCTGATCTCAAGTGATCCACCCGCCTCAGCCTCTCAAAGTGCTGGGATTATAGTTGTCAGCCACCGTGCTGGGCCAGATTTGGGATTTGAACTCTGACCTCTCTGGTGCCAAATTCCACCCTCTTTCTACCACCCATACTGAATGAATGAATACCTGTACACAAGCACTTTTGACCTCATTTCTCACTGACTGCACAATAGAAAAATCCCTGTTAATAAGCTCCCCCATGTAAGAGACTCTCAAACTCAGAAAATAAAGCTAAGATTAAAGAAATGTTCTATAGCTAGACTGAACGTTAGCATCTATAAGCATCCAACTTGCTTAAATCTAGACTTGGCTTGAGAAAAACTTGTGTTTTAATTTTGATGTGATAAACGCTAGCATTATTTTCACTATGAAAAAATGTTCAAGCAATTGTGTGTATTACTGTTCATTTGAAACCCATTCTTTGTCTTTGTAGGACTGGCCAACTATAAGAGAATGCATTCTAAATTGAGTTTCTACTAGAAGTAAGCATGGTCAAAGGGGATTCTGAAGCCCTCAGGGAGACCTCTGTCATAATCCACAGATTCTGGTAATTGATTAGAGAGCTTTTAAGTGAACTTGGTGATTACATTTTGAATTCTTTTATATTAATTATTAAAGGCAAATTATGTTGTTGAAAAGGAAAGCCACAGAAAGATGGTAATTTAATCAAATGGGTTAGAGAGGCATTCTGGATAAGGTAATTGATTTTAAAAGTGAAAGGCATTTGGGAGAAGGTTTGTCAAAAATGGATTTAAATAACTGAAAACTGTGTACCTAATCACTGTTTGTGTGCTACTTAAAAATGAAAAGAAAGGACCGGGTGTGGTGGCTCATGCCTTTAATCCCAGCACTTTGGAAGGCTGTGAAGTGGGCAGATCACCTGAAGTCAGGAGTTCAAGATCTGCCTGGCCAACATGGTGAAACCCCGTCTCTACAAAAACACAAAAAATAGCCGGGCATGATGGTGGGCGCCTGTAATCCCAGCTACTTGGAAGGCTGAGGCAGGAGAATTGCTTGAACCTGGGAGATGGAGGTTGCAGTGAGCCAACATCGCGCCATTGCACTCTAGCCTGGGCGACAGAGCAAGATTTAATCTCAAAAAAAAAAAAAAAGATTAAAAGAAAGTCATTGAGAATTCGGTAGGACCTATCCAAATAAGAAGAAAAGGAAGTTTTGTTATACTTGTAAAATGCACTTGCCCACTGTTATAGTCATGCCTGACTGAACAATCCCTGCACTGCTATCTCCTTATAATTTTCAGTGGATGAGTTCACACAAGAAATATTTCACCTGAATTCTGTAGTTTTCTTCAACTGTCCCTTTTCAACAAAGATGCTAAGACTTCCCAAAGATACAAAAAGATGTTACAAAGGTCAGAGCCCAGGCTTGAAAATTACTATATTATTTAAAGATTGAAAAATAAAATTTTGTTCTCTTGAGAATGACACCACCCCCTCCAGCCCCAATATCCCCAATATCCCTTTCAGTCTCTCCACAAGAGATGGGGCCACCTTGTGATAGTAATAGTAATAGTGGTAGCAGGAAGAGTAGGAACACTACTGCACAGAGTGGTGGTGCTTCCCAGTAGTAGCAAACATCTATAGAGCACTTCTTCTCAACCTGGGTCCCAGATTCATCCCTTGAAGGACATCTGCCCAGAAGCACCATCCAAACAGAATCAACTGCATTGGATTCTGCGTGAACAAGAAATAGACTTACGATTATTATTTCCAATTCTTCTTTCCATTGCCACAGGAAATGGAAATAAGGCAAGGGTGAAATATTTGTGGGGCAGATTTACTTATGATTGTAAGCTATTTTTCCCTTCTTTGGATTCCTCCTAATCTCTAATCAAGAAAAAAAATGCAACTATAAAAATGGCAGCCGGGCGCGGTGGCTCACACCTGTAATCCCAGCACTTTGGGAGGCCAAGGCGGGCGGATCACGAGGTCAGGAGATGGAGACCATCCTGGCTAACATGGTGAAACCCTATCTCTACTAAAAATACAAAAAATTAGCCAGGCATGATGGTGGGCGCCTGTAGTCTCAGCTACTCGGGAGGCTGAGGCAGGAGAATGGCGTGAACCTGGGAGGCAAAGCTTGCAATGAGCCGAGATCTCACCACTGCACTCCAGCCTGGGGGACAGAGCAAGATCCCATCTCAAAAAAACAAAAATAGCTAATCAGAAAACACAGCCAGGAAACATCACCACCCTAATGCACCTGCTAACATTAATAAGAGCCACAGAAGCCTGGAGGTTCCATAACTCCCAGCAAGCTCCTTGGCCATCCTCTAGACATGTTCCTGCAGCCACAGACACCAGCCAGAAAAGGAGATGCAACAGAAAGCCCAGACCATCACACTGAGGCACAACTCAGTGCAGATGCAGCTTCCTATGGCCAACCTGGGCCCAGAGGGATGTTAAAGAGCCCAGGTTGGTGAGTCATGGACAGGTCCTTCTCCGCCTGGGCATTCCAAAGAGAAACTCTTTTTAGAAGGAATTTCCAAAAAGAAAAGTAGGAGGGTATAGTTTCTAGAGTGAGAAAGCCTAGGGCCTTGCTGTTACTGATGGTGGGTGAAGTCCATTCCTTCCATGCTAGACTTAGGCTAACCTCTACCTTTCACTTGGTTTTGATGCATCACATTTTGATTGATCGATTTTCCCAATTTTCTTCCCATAGCTGCAAATCTGGATACTTGGAGATACTGCTAGTTCTTTGATGGTGACAACTGCCATGGAATAATAAGAGCTTAACAAAAAGCTACTCTTTGCATAGTAGCGGTTATGGCTTTGATTGGAGTGATACTCCAACCATGAGCATGGGAAGGCAGGGTTAGTTAGAGGTAACTTACAGGAAGAAGACAAAGATACCCACTGTAAGAGTGGTGAGAAGTAGAGCAAGTCTGCATGAAGTAAACATGTTAGAGACAGATGAAGACAGCCCAAGGCCCCCATTTGGCCAACTGGGAGATGTTCAGTTGAACACGTATGGACATAAAAAAGGACAAACAGATACAAAGAAACATCAGAAAAATTTTAATAAGGGAAGATGAATAAATGACCAATTGTTGACTGATCTGCACTCAGTCTTGTCTTGGACCAATTGCTACATCTATCCTATCTCATATTACAAAACGCAGAACTCTGAAAGGTTCCAGTCCCTATGACAAATAAGCAATTTGTTGCTCTTGACAGTCTTGGAGTTACCAACCCATTCTTTTGGCCTGCCCCCAGCACAACCACTATGGGGGCCCCAAGATAGTCAGGTGAAAAGGACAGAAGGCAGAACAGCACTTCCACTGGGTAGGGCACCAAATGAGAAAGTTCCAGCAATGAGAAGAGGCTTCCTAATATCAAGAAGGGATGTAGAGCTGCACCAGTCTCCCCATTATTACCACTGCACCTGGCTGAATGGACTGGGGCTTTAGGACTATAGGGGTGCCAAACCCTTGGCTTCATTGGCCTTTAGCACATTTGAAAGGAAACAAAAAATCAGACAGCAGGCTACCAGCTGTTAGCCCACTCTGTCTGCAGTTTGGACCTGGCTGGGTTTCAAAGTTAGGAGGTCATCTGTATCCTTCTCCCACAGCTGCCCACACTGTAAGCCGAGGGAAGATGCCCCAAGTCATTCTCAAACTATACGTATCATCCTTCATCACAATTTTAAAGTTATATTTATTTGTACATATAAAGTTATACACACATATATGTATACAGTACACGTGTGCATGTGTATATATGTTTTCTATCCGTCTGGCCTACAAAGCTATAAGCTCCTTGAAGGTCCTGCATGAGGGTCCTGCTTGTTTTCTTATTGTATTCACTCTCATCTAGCCCTGACCCTCACCAGGTCATTCATAAATTAGTTCAATTAATGACTGGACCTTTAGTTTTAGAGCCTGACTCTGCACAAGGGGGTGTACGGGGCATAGAGACTGAGGTATAAATGGCTTCCCCAGCATTTCAACTAGGCTCTAACCATCACTGTAAGAGGAAGGAGGCAGCATCCTGATCCCATATGTCAGGACCACTGCTTGTGATCCTTCACAGTCTGTCCTGCAAAGGGGCACCCAGCCTTGAGGACAAGAGTCAAATTGACAGGCCCCTCTCCCCACATTTAGCTACCAGGGGCTGCATCTGTCAAGAGGGAGTACTTTTTTCCAGTTTGTGCACATCACGTGGCTAGTGAGCTCTACCTGCCATACCCTTTCTGAGCCCACAATCTTTCTACTCTGATGAAAAAGTGACTGATGTGTGATCCTCTGTCAAGTTCCTCTCTTCCCCTTCTTACCAAACAGAATGCTGCCTTTAGACTCAGCTGCTCCTCCAGCTCCACTTCCCCTCCCCGACTCCAAACAGTTCTTTTTGGGAGATTTTGTAACACAGAATCAAGAATTCACAGAGAGAGCTAGAACTAGAGAGGCAGGAGACACAAGGAAAGAATTGAAGCCAAAACAACTAAGTTGATCTACATAACAAAAACTATACAAGTGGGTAAGAGCAGGAAGAAAAAAAGAAAAGAAAGTTGTGAAAATATATATTTGGATTCCCATTGCTAGTCTTGATGATGTGAGTGAATAAGTGAATGCCCTCTTCATTTGTTTGTGCTCCTAAAACACAACTCTCATTCAGAGACTGAACCAGATGGGTTTACAGGTTTATAAGTGTTATCTTTTACTGAGAAGGAAGGAGTCAAATCCCAGAAAATTAGACAGACACTGGGGAAAAGTAGAAAACACTGGAACATATTGTCTTTTCCCTTACCCCATCCCCTACCCCAAGAATAAAGTGCACCAGGTAGGAGCAGAAATAAAAAGAAGCCAATTTTTATTGGTACCCCCGGTACCAATTCAAGGGGTATTGTTTAAAGGCCAAACCCATGACCTACACAATAGCCACAGGATTCAAGAGAACATTCACCTACCATACTCATGAAAAATGCAATTGCCTAGTTTCTCAATAAACATGACTTCTGAATAGATTCAATCCTGTTCACAGAAGAATAAAGAAAAAAAGGAACTTATTTTTTACATATTGAAAAAAAACTGGGGTGGAGAACTGCATGACGATACCCTGGAGGTATACGCCTCTGAAAATAATCTACAGAATCCAGAAGAAAATTTCAAAAATCTGTTCATCATGCTGAAAAAGAGGCCAAGAGCTCTGAGAGTCAGTGCAGAGAGTCATTAGGAGACGCAAGGCAAACACGAAAATGTAACAAGATTTGGTGAAATAAGGAAGGATTTTCAAAAAAAAATTGAAAAAGTATGTATGGTACTAAAAGCAATATTTTTTGAAAAAATCAATGAAACGGAATAAAGCTCAGAAACAAGCCAAAATATAATAAGATCAAGTCTTCAGCAACTGGTGCAGAGACAGCTGGCTAAGCATCTAAATACAAATGAAGTCAGGATCTCCACCTGACGCCTACAACAGTTTGACCATGTGTCACCAGTCTGCACCTATCAGGACGCAGGTAGAAACACATTAACAGTGGCAATTCAATAACACTGGCTTCTGTCCTATTGCTGATTTAGCACCTCCAGCCTCTAACAAGTTCTCCCAAGTATGCCTGGGCATCCCCAGGAGGTGTTTCACACAACCACACATGCATCCACCCTCCACAGCTTCCCATCAGATTTGGTCCCCACACCACTGTGCTGAGCCCTGACACAGCTTCAGGGAAGCACAGGTGTCCTCAGATCCTTCCAAGGACAAGCTTCAAAGTCGTTCATGCCAAAATTGGTAATAACACCTCCACTCTTGTCCCTGCTGGGTAATTCCAGGGCAGATCTGCTTTTTCCCAGTATGTAACAGACATTAGTAAAATGACTTTCATGCTGTTTTCATGTTTTGGAACTTTCAAATATTTCTGTAATAATATTATTTCTATAATAACTTTAAAAATCTAACTTGACAGAAAATAAAACAGAATTTTCCTTGACCAAATTTGTTTTTAAATGTTACTTACTTTCTATTTCTTTTAAGTAACCTCTGTCTTGTCAAAGAATTATTCCTCAAACAAACATTCAGGGCTAGATGGATTCATAGGTGATTTATTCAGACAAGCTTTTATTTTTCAAACAAAGCCAGCATAATACTGATACCAGCATTTGACAAAGACCAGGAAAAAGAACTCAAAATCAAAAAACTTATGAACATAAACAAAAATCCTAATCAAGCACTTAGCAAATAGAAATTAGAAAAACATTTTTTTAAAATAACGCATCATGCTCTAATAAGATTCATCCCCCAAACACAGGCTATTAAAATAAACACCACATTAGTAAATTAAACAGTAAACATTTTATAGTAAACTTAATAGATACCAAAAAAGCATATACTCATTCCTCATCTATGCCTGAGCTAATAAGAAAAAATATATATCTTGATAAATTAAAATAGAACTCTTGCTTAACTCAATGAAAAATTTACACACACACACACACACACACACACACACACACACAGTCACAACCATGTCACAAAATAATCAGCACAGCCCTTAAGGGAAAAATGCTAGAAGTATTCCCATTAGAGAAAGGAAAAAAGCAAGAATGCCCATTATCACCATTGTTACTGAACATTGTACTCTAAGTGCTATTCAAATGCAATTAGATAACAAAATAAGTAGTATATAATGAAAAAGAGATAGTAAAACTATCTTTACGTGTAGACGCTTGTATATTTGAAAAAGAATGAACTAAAAAGCTTATAGAAAAACTAAGAGATTTCAGTAGGTGGATTAAAAAAAACATAAGAAATCAATTGCTTTTTATGCCAAGAATACAAAACATGGAAAAAGGTATTTCTCAAAAGAGTAAAAATAAAACAAAATATTTAGGAATGAATTTTACAAAATCACCCATAACCCTGGAGGGTTTTATCAGAGGACAAAAAGGAACTACTGAATTCAGTTAATATGTTGTTCTTGGATACTCTGTAATATCCGATGTTGTGATATTGTAGAAGTAATCCCAATCAAAAGTCTCAGTTTATGAACCTTGACAATATGACTCCAAAGTTCATCTGGAAGAATAAACACAGCATGAAGAATCAGAAAAATCTAAAAATATGATTAGTTTAAGGATTTGAGGTGACTTCTCCTGTAAACAGTAAAACATAATGCTGTAATGCAGGAAGAGACAAGGAAATATAACAGAATAAAATAACCAGACACAGGTCAACATGGAAATTTAATATAAGCTAGAAGAGGTATTTCAAATGTGTAAGGGGAATAGAGAGAATTCGATAAATGATGTTAGGACAACTTGATAGTTATTTGCAAAACTTGGGTAAAGATTTAAAAGTTTTATATATAGTTTATATGATATAATATGATATATAATTATATATGAGTAAAGGAAAAGGTAAAGTGTTTTATCATCTTGGATTGGATAATGCAGTTCTTAACATGAAACCAAGTTGAGAAACCAATAACTACTTTGATTACATAAAAAATAAAGTGGGCAGAAAGAGATAGCATAAATACAGCTTTAAAACAGCTGTTTGCCTGGGGAAGAGGGGCGGACATCAACTGAAAGGGAGCTCAATGGGGGGTTCTGGAAATGTTCTATATCTGGATCTAGATGGTGATTTCACAGGTATATACATGTGTAAAATTCATTGAGCTGTACAGTTAAGATTTGTGCAGTTACCATGCATAAATTACTCCTCAATAAAAAAGAAAAAATAAGAAAGAAAATAAATCATGCATTTACCCTTCCTTTCCCACAAAGACTACATTTCAGGGTAAGCAATGACTTCAGGCTGAGGGAAAATTCTTCTTCATGCAAGTTACAGCTAAGAAAGACAAAAGGGATGAAAGAAATAGAAACTCGTTATTTTGCAATTCCTATTGAAGTAATCTGGACAACATCAATGGTTGTTAAAAGCATTAGAGTGCTGGCCAGGCGCGGTGGCTCACGCCTGTAATCCCAGCACTTTGGGAGGCCAAGGCGCGGATCACAAGGTCAGGAGATCGGAGACCATCCTGGCTGACACACGGTGAAACCTCGTCTCTACTAAAAATACAAAACAGGCCAGGCGCGGTGGCTCACGCTTGTAATCTCAGCACTTTGGGAGGCTGAGGCAGACGGATCACGAGGTCAGGAGATCGAGACCACGGTGAAACCCCGTCTCTACTAAAAATACAAAAAATTAGCTGGGCGTGGTGGCGGGCGCCTGTAGTCCCAGCTACTCAGAGAGGCTGAGGCAGGAGAATGGCCTGAACCTGGGAGGTGGAGCTTGCAGTGAGCCGAGATTGCGCCACTGCACTCCAGCCTGGGCGACAGAGCGAGACTCTGTCTCAGAAAAAAAAAAAACATACAAAACATTAGCCGGGCGTGGTGGCGGGCACCTGTAGCCCCAGCTACCCAGGAGGCTGAGGCAGGAGAATGGCATGAACCCAGGAGGCGGAGCTTGCAGTGAGCCAAGATCGCACCACTGCACTCCAGCCTGGGTGACAGAGCAAGACTCCGTCTCAAAAAAACAAAAAAAAAAGTATTAGAGTGCTGGTTCTGAAACGCTAGCCCGCATCAGTATCAGAGGGTTTGCTAAAACACAAATTGCTGGCTCCTACCCACAGAGTTTCTGATTCAGTAGACCTGGTGGGGGCCTGAGAACTGGCATTTCTCACAAGTTCCCAGGTGATAATGGTGCTGCTGGTCCAGGCACTACACTTTGAAAACCCCTGCATTAGAAAAAAGATTGATGTTGAAATTTATAATGGGTAAATCAGGCTGAAAACACCTGAACTTATGGATCAATCTGAGCTTCGATTCTACGTGACATGGAGGAACAGAGGGACATGATAAATACCACCATAAAGACATAGTCAGCCAAATCCAGTATGGGAAAATCTACAGAACAAATAACCCAGAGTCTCCAACAAATAAACACAACGAAGAAAAGGAAGGGGGAGCCATTATAGATCAGTTTAATTTATTTAGAAGTGAAAAGACAAGTTTAGATACTGACAAAGATTCTTTGCTTGGCCAAACTTTAGTCAGGCTTCTGAACCTTCTCCTTAGCCCATCTGTGTACTTCCTTATAAAATCCAGCTGAGGAAAGAGTCCTGCTAGGTCAGTTTAGCAAGAACTTCCCACCTTTGCTCTCTGATCTCCCTCACTTGATATCTGAAGTTTCTCGTCCTCCATCACCCTGGCCTGTCTTCAGGAAGAGTCCTCTTAGGTCAGTTTAGCCAGAATTCCCATTACCCCTGATGTTTCTTCCTGGTAATTTTCTATCCACTGATCCCCACCCTGCTCCTTGGCTATAAATCTCCACTTGCCCATGCTGTATTCAGAGTTGAGCCCAATCTCTCTCTCCGACTGCAAGACCCCATTGCAGTAGTCCCTATACACATCATGATGGCCCTGAATAAAGTCTGTCTTACTATGCTTTAACAAGTATCACTGAATTTTTTTTCTTCTTTAACAGGGCTGATTCAAACTAGCTACCTATTTTCTAATTGGGAGGTTAAAGAAAATTTGGTGATATTAATGAATTGTTCTCAGTTTTGTTGTCTGTGATAATAGAATGCCGTTTATCCTTTTTGACATCCTGATCTGTTAGACTAAGGGTTTATTAACCTCAGCACTGTTGACATTTGGGGCCAGACAATTCTTTGACATAGAGGACTATCCTATGCCTTGTAGGGCATGTACCAGCATCCCCGGCCTCAACCTGTTCACGCCAGTAGCACCCACCACCACCATTCCCAGTTGCAACAACCCGAACTGTCTCCAGATAATATCAAATGTCCCCTGGGGAGGGAGTGCAAAACTGCTCCCAGTTGAGAACCACTGAGTTAGAGATACCTTCTGGAGGATCTGCAAGTGAAGCATTATGTCTGGGGTTTTTTGTGTTTTAAAATACTCCAGAGAAAAACAATGGGGAGTGAGCGCGAATGAGATGCAGCTAGAAAGGCAGGTGCTGCCAACTGTCGAAGTGGGGTTCAGAGTGTACCTGGGTGTCGTTAGTCTATTCTCTGTGTTTTAATATATGTTTGAACACTTCTGAAGAAAAGTGTTTACAGAAACATGTGAACACACATAAAATCATGCTGTAGAAACATGTTTTCTGACAGATATTCATGATAGTATGTGGGGAAAAATGGAACAGATCACGCAATATGTAGACAGTGACCCCATTTGGATATAAAAGAGACACAGAGAGAAACTCAGAAGAGAGATTGAGTCAAAATATTCACATTAATGGTCTCTTGGTGGTTAGAATTGTGAGTAATAATTTTCCTCTTCCAGTCTGTAGTTTCCAAAGCTCTCCATGTGAACATTTACCTCCTATTCAATGTAGACAAACAAAATAAAAACTAACAAAGAATAAAGGGACTGTTACAAAGAAACACACTGTTGGTTGGGAAAGAAACAGAAAGATCCTTCAAAGCAAACACAAGATCTTACAAAGTACAACAGTAAGAGACCACTAAGTGTAGGGACCGAGATATCACACAGCCCTTAAGGAAATGCTGCATTAAAGAATTCAAGTTCATTGACAGTGTATTGGAGGTGGGGGGGCTTTCGTCTTTCCTGATTCTGACCTTGAAGCATCTGAATTCCACTTGATCTCCCCTGTTTCAGAAGGCAGAGTCACATGGAATAAATTTTAGAATGCCTTCTCTCTAAACAGAGAATGGTGTTTTTCCTGCCAGGCAGATGTTTAAACTAAAATTTTTTAAATAATCACTTGGTGCTTAAATCCATAGCCAAGTGGAAATAGTCAGCTATTAAGCTAGTCTCATGCCTCAGAGGTTCTGGGCAACTGGAGTTTTGCTCTTCTGCTTTTCAAAGCCAAATATAAATTATTTGCTATTTAATCACCTGTTGCTATGGCTCACCTGAGCAGCTGCAGCCTGGCTTTAGCACAAGTAATTAATAGCAAGCCAGAATACCCAAATTTATGAATCATTCTGTAGCACCTGGCCTAAATTTCAGTTTCCTTTCCATCTTAAACTTTCCCATAGTCTGCTGTAAAATCATCTCCGCCTTCACTAGAACGTGGAACCCATAAAGAAATTTGTATGTTGCCTCCTTCAATGCTGCAGCTTTACTGCCTAGAAGAGAGCCCAGCACATAGCAGGTGCTCAATAAATGCTTGCTAAATAAATGACTGAATCATATTTTCCGCCCCTTTCTTGATTTCTGGCCTTCCAAGAAAATAACAAATGTTCTAATAACTACAAAAATTTATTATTTCTAAGGCTACCAAATGGCCTGAATTATCAGCTTCCTTAGTCTCCAGTAACATGCTGCTTACCTGTATTTTTGGTGAGTGAAGATATTAACACAGACCTATCCACCCCCATACTACATACATGCACATTACATGTGCAACACACACACACAAAGCACTCTGCAACACCCTCAGACACCTCCACACCCTCGGACCTAATGATACATGTATTTTGTTTACTCCCTGTGCCTCAGCTAGTCAGCGCTTGATCTCATTGTCTTCCTAATAAAATGAATTAATTTTCAGAGTTAAAATTCATGAGGCAGCATATGTAATATCTGTGTCTATAGCTGCTTCTGAATTCCCTCCAGCTGCGGACATTTTTATTCTGCCCACAAAGGCTCCCGAGTTTATTTGAAGACGTTTCTTTGTGGCCTTCCCCAGGGTCCCCAGCAGCCCACAGTAGGTTTTGCTGCTACTCCCAGACATTTCCTGTCAATTCACTCCAGTGCTTAGCAGGAGAATTAACGCCAGATTCTGGAATCCAGGCTAACTTTAAGCTAACAATCTCCTTCCATTCCCGTCTCCTGGCCTTCTACTTGTACCTACTCGGGTCCCCCAGAATGTCACTCCAAATTCTTCCTAACCACCCCTTAGACATCTAGTCCAACCTCCTCCTGAGGAGAAGGGAAAACTGGGACCCAGAAGGGTGAGGCAGCATGTCATGGGTACATGGTAAGTGAGAAGCAGCGCAGGGACAATGACAGAGGTCTCCTGACCCCCAGGATGTCAGTGTTCTTTCTCCAGAGCAAGAATCAACAATTTACAGCCTGTGGGCCAGATCTGGCCCTCTGCATTTTTTTGTAAATAAAGTTTTATTTGAACACAGCCATGCCTACTAATTTCCATACTGCCTCTGGCTATTTGGGGGCTGTAACAACAGGACTGAGTAGTTGTGACAGAGGCCCTATGAAGTGCAAGCCTTAAATATTTGCTATCTTACTATTTGCAGAAAATGCTGACTCCTTCTAGAAGGTTCAAAAGAACAGGAAGATGGGTGGGAAAGGGCTGACACAAACATCCCATGGAAAACCAACTGAGCCTCTGGCTGTTCTCCTCACAGGAGGCTGGCTCCACAGGGGAATGGGAAGATCCTCTAGCGCAGCGCCAATCATTTCCCTGACTCCTCTTCCCCCAACGCTATAGTGGCCTCTCTCCTTTGCAGAGACTGCAGCCCTGCCTGTTGGCAGGCACCTTAGGCTGACCCTGCCAACACATGCACCCACGCACTCAGACACACACACACGCATACACACACACATGCACACGCAAGCTGAGTTCCAAGTGTGACATGGCTGCCACAAATCAGCCAGGAATATTATTAAACTCAAGCTGCCATGAAAGAGCCTCTCAACTCCACAGCACACAGAAGACCAAAAGGTATGGGACCCATCTTCAGGGTGGAAGCCTTTTGCAGTTCAATTCACTTCCCTGGGTTCAAGTTTTGTCTACCACCCTCACCAGCTGGGTAACCTGGTGTTACCTAATTTCTCAGCCCGTGGCTCATCAATAAACCAAAGCTGACCTCCATTGTGAAGATTCACTGAAGCGATGCTTGCGGAGCTCCAAGCATAGGGCCTGGCACAGAGTGAGTGCTGAGTGGGCACTGGCGAGAGGCTCTCTAGGGATTGCCTGGGCTCTCTGGACAATACAAGGCAAGATTCTAGTGTCCAGAACAGACTCTGTCACACAGGGTCTGAAACAGCCTTCTTTATTCCAAAAGCTCAGAAACCGAAAGCTAAAAGCCAGCCGAGTAGGCCAGAGCCAGGAGACCCAGGCCGCCATGTTTGGCTGGAACACCCAGGCGCCTGCATGACTAGGAGCCAGCACTGCAGGCAGGCAGTCTTGACTTCCTCCTTCCCAGTCCTAATAGACACGAGCCATGTGACCCTGGCCAGGCCACCCTGTCTCCATGAGCCTCAGTTTCCTCATCTGTCATGTGATAACAGCATTTACCCCACAGGGTTCCTGTGAGGACTGAGTGAAACAAAATACCCGAGGACCATTGTACTGAGCATAGGTGCGCCCCTCCATAAGTGAGTCACTGCCACTGTCATGTAATGCGATAATAGTTCAGCCTGGGAATGTCTTCCACAGTCTGACCACAGAACCCCCTCGCCTGTGACAGGGTCACTCGCATTTCCGCCCACTCTACCCGGGGGCTCAGTCTAAGTGGAGCCTCCCTCTTACCCTTCCCAGCCTAGTCTCACGCCCCACTAGTCCCCTGCCAAGCCACACATACCTGGAAGGCCACACCTTGCCACTGACCCTGTTCCCGCATGTCAAAGAATTTTGTCAACATAAAACCAAACCACAACCAGGTGGATGCAGAGCCTCTGTCACGCTCAGTCCTTGCTCCTCAGTTTCCTTCCTGTGTGACCATGGGAGAGTCATTCACCCTCTCTGGGCACAAACTCAATCATTTGTAAAGCACAGGCTTCAGATCAGATATTCAAGTCCCTTCCACCTTGAGAAACACTGCAGAGACTCTACTATGAAGCCCTAATGAAGACGCCCCATGTAACTCGCTAACTCCAAGTCAATTTCCACCCAAATGCATCCACTTAATCTAATAGAGACCGCATGGTACAGGCAAGAAGCGTTGCTTTGCTAACAAGACCACTAAAGCCCTCAGCTGGAGACTGTGAATTTATCAGTCGTCCTGGCCTCCTCCCTGTCTTGTGCTCAGTCTCTTCTGCACGTCTTCTCTCCACTCAATTGTTGTTAAATCTTGATTTCTTTTCTAACTGTTTTCGCTTACATGGAACCATGGGGCTTTTCCAGCTCTCCTCCGCACTTCCTGTGTCTTCACTCTCTGTGGCTTCTTGGTCAGTTTGATTTTTCCTGAATTAGAATTAAAGGCCTTGGAGAAGCTCCGAGCAGTGCCAGGTCCTGGGGAGACCACGTTCCAGGACACCAGACCTTGCTTAGTATTGCCCATCGCGGTGTGAACACTCTAACAACAAAGAACTCGCCACCCGCAATGGCAGTCCACCCCATGTTCACAGCATTCTGAGGCTGGAAAATTCTAATTTTCTAATGGCCCATCCCTCGATGGCAACAGAAGGCAGTGTCCAAGGGCCCCCTGGAGCCAAGCCAGACACTGGGCTATTGATTTACCCATGAGGGAGGGAGGTGTTCTTCCTCTCCCAAGTGTAAAGTATCTAAGGTGGCCCAAGCTAGCAAACAGTCACCCCAGGCCTAGAACGCACATTAGACCTCCAAGTTGGTGTTCCCAATGCCTCTGCCACTTGGGGCCCTTTCTCCTCCTCCGGGGATTTAGAAGTAGAGCGGCATCGGTGTCCGGGCCTCATTGCAGAATGAGGGGACAAAAGGCTTCTTGTACGATAAGGAGACAAAAGCCTCCAAGGGACTTACCACAAAACAGAAGCAATATTTTAAATGCTTTTTAGAAGATTTGCATAAAGATAATCCAGAAGTACAGTGAAAAATAAGTACAAAAGATTTGCAATGAAATCTCCTTCCTGTTTCTGACCACAGGCCACCCAGGCCCCTTCCCCTGCATTTATTACAATCAGTTTCTTGCATTTCCTCTCAGTGATAATTTATACAAAAAATCTACATGTATTTAAATATGTGTGTGTGCATATCCTTTTGTTTTACAACTGATAAACCAGAAGACAAAGTTCTGTACCTCGCTTTTTTCAATTCATAGATCTTGGATATTGTTCCATTAATGCTTAGAGAACGGGTTCTTTCTCTTTAATGGTATTTCACAGCATGGACATTTGCCTCATGTCTAGCCTTTTGCAAGTATGAGCAAAGCTGCAATAAACATCCCAGTACATATATTTCCTGCACGTGAAAACACACACACACACACACACACACAAAATCAGATAAAATTCCTAGAAATAGAACTACTTTTAGATGGACAAGAGTTAGCAAACCTCTATTTGTGTGTGTGTGTGTGTGTGTGTGTGTGTGTGTGCGCGCGTGTGTACGTACATGCATGTGTGTGCATGTCGTGTAAAATGGTTTTGGGTTTTTTTAATTAATACAATGGGCTGAGATCTTCTAGTTGTAGAATATTAGAGCTAAATTGGAACTCATCCTATTTCACTTCATCTGCTTTCTTTGAGTCTGTTGTTCCTCGATTTCACCCACACTTTTGGTTATTAATGCCCCCATTCAGTGTTTCATATTCACCAGGCCTTCTTAACCCAGTTTACTTTTTTGAGACTTAATGCCCTTACAGAGCCACTGTGTGTGAAATTATCTTTTAAAATGCTGAATCCAAGCAGTTTATAGTTTTCAGTCAATTACTCCCAACCACCAGAGCTGTGCTCAGGATAACATTTCTGGCTAAATTTCTTACTTCTTGGATCATGAATTCTCAGAAACGACTAATCTCGGTGTCTGGTGAGTCAACATATTCGGACTCACACTCAGGCCAAAGACTCTCTCCAAACTTAGAAATCCACATTCAATAAGCCACATGTGCCCTGGGAAATTGTAGCACAAATGCCAGGCTGATAATCTGGATAATATTTCACAGTCCGTGATAAAGAGCTAACTTTTAAGAAATCCTGAAGCAAAATCATTTATAATTTTTTAAATCTCTGTGGCTAACAAAAAAAATCACTGGTCATTAATTCAACCATGTCAATTAGCTTTGGCTGTATAACAGGCTACCCCCAACATTTAGTGGCTTCAAATCGCCACCACTTATTTACCTTATGATTCTGTGGGCAAGTGCTCTGAGCTAGGCTCAGTTGGGCAGCTCTTCTGCTGGTCGTGGCTAGGCTCAGTCATGCATCTGTAATCAGCAGCTGCTCGGCAAGGTGGCTCTGCTTCTAGAGCTGGCTGGTTATCAGCTGGGGTGACTGGGGCAACTGGGCCATGTATGTCAATATCCAGCAGGCTGATCTGGGCTTCCTCACATGGAGGCGGCAGCAGGGACCCCAAGAACAGCAAGTAAACAAGCCCCAGGGCACAAGTCCCTTTCAAACCTCAGCCAGTGTCACATTTGCTACTCTCCCAGTGGCCAAAACGAGCCATGTGTCCAAGCCCAGATTCAAAGGGTAGAAAAATAGACTACCTCTTCATGGGAAAATGTACAGTGTTGCACTGCAAAGGTATGAACAGATGGTAATTTAACAGTGTATAAATTTATCAAACCTAAATAGTATTTGTATAAGACTTTGCAATAAATAGAGCAGCTCTCAATTACTCTCTTTATTCCCAGAACAGTTTCTTGAAACAGGATCCACATAAAAGCAACACCTGGAGAGAATTCCGGTGCCAATAGTTGAGTATCCACAGAACCATTCCAAGCCATCCTACAAGTTAGCATTCAGGCACCCTTGATCAGATGTGGTGAGCCTCCCAACAGCTTTCCTCAAGACCACAGACACACAGAAGAAAGAGCACATGACATGCAGTAGAGAAGACTCAAGTCTAACTTCAACTCTCAAAGCAAATTACTTCAGCTCTTCTACATGCCATCTTCTCCCTCATTTGCCAGCAGGAACAGCAGGAACAATCTAAGAATTGCTAAGCGGACTCAAAGGAATCATCCTCTATGCCCATGCCCTAGGCACCTGGAAGTGCCTGGAACAGCATGGCAAAGACCTTAAAACAGTGAATCATGCCCAACGTCCTAAAGGCACTTGAATGTTCAAATAAAAATGACAGTTGTGAGCAGGAGGCTCCAAGGAAGGACAAGGCTGTGAGCCAGCACACACAAGTGGGAGACAGAACCAGCCTGGCCACAGGGCACAGGACTGCCCCCCAGGCAGGATTTGAAAGTTGAAGATGGCAGAACTGCATGTTCTCTGTACCCTCTGTGGAAACAGCCAGGTCTTGGACCTGCACAAAACATTCTCTCCCCTCAAAGAAGAGTGAGTCCCAGGCATGTCTTTCCTGGGAAAACGGCCCTGCCTGACTTAAGAAAGGCATGTGAATCTATAAGGCCCTATTAAGAGCCTGAAGAATCGTGCTGCTTGCTGTCTATAAAAGGAAATAAACCCTCCCCCATCACAACCACTTTGTATATTTCAAGGTAAATAACAAGAGCTATAGCTACAATTTGTTGAATAGGCATATGGCAGAACCTGTTCCAGTCAACCCACCTACATTAAATAATTAGGATTCACGCTGCAATTAGCTACCCAAAGACAACGGTGTGCCTATGATGTACCAGATTCCACACAAGGGGCAGGAGAAGCCGTGTTGACATGGCCATGCCAGGCATGGTAACTGCCCAGTGGAGTCTTACAGTCTGGTCACAATCATTAATGCTACAGATGCTGCCTCCACCAACAAAAAGAGAGCACTTAACTTTTATGAATGAGCATAAGCACTGCATGCTGGACTTTGCACACATTATTTCAGTGACTCTCCACAATTACCCTTGGAGTAAGCATCATCATCCCCACCTTACAAATAAGTGAATTGAGGCACAGAGAACTTGTCTCATAGCAACAGGCAGCATGGGGCTGAGCTGGATTCAAACCGGGGCACCTTCCAAAAGACCCTGCCCTGCCACGGCTCCTCTTCTCCCCATAAGGAGGGGTCTTGATGAGCAGGGAAATGTTCAGCGGTGGTGATCAGAAGCCTCCCTCCTCTTCACCCTGGGTTACTCCCAACAATCCCCCAACCTGCTCTTCCTGAAACTCTTAGACAAAGGTAAATGGTGTCCATTTCTGCTACCCCTCTCCCTCCTCCCTTCAGCTTTCCAGAGTCTTCAGCAAATTGACCTAATAAAAATTCAACAGCTCACTGGCTCTAAATCTCAGCTCTGGTTTTTTATCTGCCTAAAGGGCTCGCAGGGTTGCTAACTCAGCCCTTGAATAAAATCTAAAACTTACACACTGTGCATTCATTCATTCAACAAAAACTTACCAAGTGCCCACCAAATGCGAAGCCCAGCATGACAGCACCTAGGTAATACTGAAGAGGTTTACACAGGTGACTGATGTGATGACACTTAACGTTGAAAGGTTGCTGTAGCCAACCTTTGTGGGTGAACGAGGTTGAGGAGTGGGTGGGGTGGGGGACAGCCCAAGAGATGCTAGCTTGGACAAAGGTAGCAATGACAGGAATAGAAAAAAATTGAGCAAGACCCATCTGGCTTGGGTCCAAATCTCAGAAAAGGAGTCCCAGCTAGAGATGCAGATTTTGGGTGCCCTTTTATGTAAATGTACTGGGCACAGGTGAGGCGACAGCTCTCAACTGAGGGGAGAAGTTTGACCCAGCCTCCTTGGGAGGCTTCATGTAGGTTTGCCTCCTCAGAGATTCTGATCTGCCTCCCAAGGCAGAAACTGGACACTTGAAACTTGCAACGATTCCCCATGCAACTTTCCCCTCATCCTTACAAGAACCGCCGGCCCATACAAAGAAGAGAGGGAGAAGTTAGCCTGGGACAGAAGCCAGTAAACTTCAACTGAGAGGACAAGCCCACATAGGGGGCAGGAAAGGAACTGCCAGAGTTCTCTGTGTCAAGAAGCCAGAGGAGGAAGGGGCTTCCAGGAGGAGAAGCGATGGGTCAATGACATCAATGGCTATGGGGGATGAGGGACAGAGCAGACAAGCAGAACAAGCAGACAAGAGTAGACACGTAGAACAAGTTCCCCTCAAAGGCAGCAGGAGTGAAGGGCTCTGTGCCCAGGGAGGCGAGGCTACAGAGAGTAGGCAGGATACCTTGCCTTGTGGAGCCGAAGAGAAATACAGAAGGGGGCTTCAGGTGCACAGCCCAGAAAGTTGGTGGCAGGGCATTTGATGACTGATGCTTTTACTGACAGGGAAAAGGGTGACCTCTGCCAGGCACAGAAAATGTGGTGAGCCACAGGGAGACTGGAAAAAAGTTGACCAGGGGATAGGAGGAAGTGACTGTGTCAACCTGTAAATGTGAGGATGGGCACCACACATTTACAAAGGCCACACTTTTTAGGTCTGAGGGACTTTTCTCCAGCAGTATCTAGCCACCTGATAAAAGGGAAGAAAAGAGAGAGCTGCATTTGTCCAGGTGTTAAGGTTGAGGTAGAGATCTAAGGAAAGGGTACTGGGATTCCAAAAAAGTGAGTGGTGGATATGATGTCTATGGAATCCAAGCTGATCTGGGAAGCAAGTAGACACAGAAAGAGGCAGACAGACAGCAGAATCAACCAAGGGACCTTGCTTGATCTGGGCACTTCCATCAAAAATGGCCATTCAACTGGAGCAAACAAGACCAGAGCAGGGTGGTGTCTAGAGTTCACGTACGCAGCAATCCCACCTAATGCATGAGTGCCTTCTATAGGGTCGTGGTAAAGTGGTCATGAGGTTCTGCTACATCTGGTAACAGGAAACTCTCCACCTTCCAAGGAACCCATTGCCAAGTGAGCATCTGCCTGCTGGGACTTTTGGATTCTGGTTCTTCCATCCACAGCTACATAGAGCAAGGGTCCAGGATGGGGCACCAGGCTGCTCCAGTGCAACCAGGCTGCTCTCAAGTGGGCCCCTTGGCCCTTCTCAATGCACATATATCCATCCACTTCCACGATTCAGTGATCAACTTTGTGCCAATGGCTCCAAGGTCTAAAAGTTCAGCCTCTCTCCAAGCTTCAGACTCAAACACTCAACTGCTCACCAGACACCCTGACCACGACATCCCTGAAAACTCACACTCTGAATGCATGCAAACATGAGCTTGTGGCCTTGTCCCCATACACCCAAAGACTGCATTGGAGGATGGATCCTACCCAATTCCCAACTGGGCACCATCCTTGACTCTCTCTTACCAAAACATCCAAATAATCACCTTCCTATTCATTCTTCCTCCTAATGGGTTCTCAGATACAGCCACCTAATCCCTTCTATCCCCACTGCAATGACTCCCAACAAGGTCACCAACATCTCTCTCCTGGCACTATTATCTTTCTCAAGGAAGTTTTCCTAACTAGTCTTACTTCTACCACCTTACCCACTCTATCCATTTTCCTGGCATGTAATCAAAAATGATGTTTTCACAAGGAAAAGTTGGTCACAACACATCACTGCTTAAAATTTATTAGCAACTTCCACTGCTCTGGGAATGCAGTCATCAGTTATCCCCAGCATCTGCAGGATCTGACCATTCACCCCTCTGGCCTCACCTCTGATGCTACAGCATATCCGTCAACTCTGTGCTCCAGCCACATTGGGCATTTTGTTCCCACAACATGCCATGCTGGCTCACTTCTGAGCCACAGCAAAGGCTGTTCCCTCTGCCTCACCCCTACCCTCTGCTTCTAATGAAACACTAGACTTCACCTCTCATGGTATCTCTTGCTGTTTTGTAATATTCTGCCCATTTATCTGTCTCCTTCCAAAATGTCTGATCACCAAGGAAACATGTCTACGTTGTTCACCAATGTCTCCCTAGTCCTGACACATAGGAAGCTCTCAATAATCTACTTTATGTATTTATTTACCTATTTATTGACTAGAATAAAGTAGATTATTGAGGGTTTCCTATATGTATAATCCTTTCATCTAGTCCGAGCTTGTTGAAAGAAAGCAAGAATTTCCAACTATCTGTAACCTTCACTGATCTGTTTCCTATATCTCTATTAATGCAGCCCCAAATGGCACAGGCTTCTTAAGTTGCCACAATTCACTTCAGATGCACACATAATTTCCCCTTGACTGAAGAACTCAAGGATTTTTCCATTACATACTGTTAAACCAGGTCTCTTCCATCTCATACCCAAGCAATTCTCCAATTTAAATACTTGCTGCAGGAGTTTCTTATCAAGACAGAAAGAAGGGAAGCCCATTTTCAGGATGAAAAAGAGAATGTGAACACTTTCAGCTTCCATTTTTATCTGGTTCAGCCCTGGCTCACAGATTAATTTCTGGCAAAGGATCTGGGACCAGATAACAGAGAATCACACAGAAGAGCCTTCTCCCGCTCTCCAAAGCCAGCAAGAATCACTCTTTTCACAATCGTCCATTTTACAATGTGTCTAATTATAACTGAATAAATTACTTCTGCCATTCTGCAGAAATACTTAAAATAAATAGCTCTCTTTCCTTGAATTAAAATCATAGTCTTTTGTTCACTGTTTTCTGTTCCATAAAGCAACAGAGCCTGTTGATTAAAGATCATTTATAGGACTTCATTTTCAATCTTTTTTATGATATCACTTTAAAATACCCCCAAATATTCAGCTGCAAGAAGGGATAAGAACTACTGGAAATTGGCTCTTTGAGAGTTTTTGATGAGAAATGAAGTTGTGGATGTAACTCTCAGCAAATGAACATATATTAGAAAAGTCTATTTTAATAACTACTTGGTTCTTCTTCTTCGACTTTTTTTCTCTACCCAACTTCCTATATTTTTCTTGAGATTACAACATAATCCCCACTGACACACTAAATATTACCTCTCTGTATTGAATGGATGACGCTGAGACAATAAATCACTTTGAGCTAACACAATATGCCAACCAGTCCCAGCTAAGCCAAATATTTGATGAAAGACATACAAACTGAAATTTAGCAAGGCAGGAATGCTTTGGGAATTATGTCCTGAATATCAACCATCTCTAGACCCTATGTAGTGAAAAAAATAGATGTTCAAGGAGGCCATATGTGAATACATAAGATGATTCTGTGTTCAGAATAACCACAGTTGGCCAATTCCAGGCGATATCTTGGGATGAGATTGTGATTAGGCCACTCTCCAAACACTAGTGGATGTCATGACAAAATAAAGACTCTTCAGTTCTGAACCAAAAAAAAAATCACCCCAAAACACACAAACTATTGTTTTTCTGCAGTGGTGTAGAAATAAACATGATGTTGATGAGAAAGACTGTCTGGGGGGACTGAGCATGCCGCTAAGGAAGCTGACACCTCGGGTCCTCTCACTTGCATGGGCCCCTTTCAAAGCCTGGTGCTAATTTGGTATCTGAAATGCTGTCTTCTTTTTCTTAAAGTGGGCCCCTAAATTGTGCACACTTCCACAAAACCTTCCAGAGCTGCCCCTGTGGACCCTACTTTAGAAGGATTCAAATGGGACTCCAGAGATGCCCTCAGCTGTCAGTACGACGGAACTATATTCACAGGTCATCCCAAGTCCCCTAAAAGGAAGACAGAGCATCCCTGGCCAGCAGCCAAGGCCTTCCCAGGGCAGCTCCAGTGAACTTCTCTGATTCCCATCTCACTCGCCCGACCTGCCTTCCACTGAAGCATCAATGATCACTAACCAGCTTCACCCACTGTCATGTTTCACTAGAGCTGGGACCTCAGCCAAGCATGTTCTGCCTCATGTCTTCTCTCCAGGTACCTCTGCTCCTCCTTCAGAACCTACTCAAGGGGCATCAGCTCTAAGAAACCTGTCTTGGTGCCCCCTTCCCCCAAGATGAAACTGTGTCCTCCTCTGTGCCCTGCAGCTTGGAGCTTAGTACCTTCCCTGGGTCTGAACTGTGGCTCCCTCACTTACTAGAAACCTCCCATGCCTCAGTTTCCTCATCAGCAAAATGGGAAGCAATAGTACTCCCCTCATAAAATGGACACGAGGATAATCCTTGTTGCACAGTAGAAACTCAATAAACGCCAACCATCATCGTCATCATCCTACACACTGCTTCGTCAGAAATCCCTCAACAACTCATTCTACCTCCCCCATCAGACCAGGGACTTCTCAATAGCAGAGATGGAAGCCCCTGTGCCCAGAGCCTCGTGCTCCATAAGTGTTTGCTGGGCACATGAAGGAATTAAGTAATATTTATATTATGACCAACAGAGGTAAAATTCAATAACACATCCCACAGCCTCTTGTTTGCTAACATTTCAAGTCTATATTGGAGAATTTGATGAAAAGCAGAAGAAGACAGAACAGGGAGCAAAACAGCTATGCATCATGTTTCTCTGTCTATTCCCAAGAGCATCCCTTCTTCATCATGGGCCAACAGAGCCCAGAGCTGCTAGCTGTCTAGAAAACCCATCTCCCAAGAGCAGCTTCATTCATCGATCTCTCTTTGCAGACAGACTTCCAAGGTGCCTTCGGCTGAAAAATTCTTTCATCTACTCCAAGCCAAAGCAGGATCACAGAACCTGGCACTCTCACCTAGCAATCACCACACACACCATTTGACCCATCTAGATTCTTCCTATCCGGTTAGAAAACATGAATAACTCTATAGCCCATGATAAGACTTTAAATCTACCCAAGACCTCTTCAAGCAAAGCAAGGGCTCTGTCTGTGGAAGCTGCAATAGGTGTCATGGAAGTGCACACATGCAATCGACACAGAGCATTGACATTTCCACACCCTGGGCTGGCTGGGTGGGGGGATCTGCCTCCACGTTTAACCTCATCTTTGGCCACACCCTCACACCTACCCTTCACTCCCAACTCCACAAAATCAATCTGCATATCCTCGTATTAAATATATGCTTCAATTGTTCACATGTCACTGTCCTAGCACATTTGTCACCCTGCCTGGAACGGTTCTCACCAACTCTCCATCCCATCCCTGGGGCAAGATGTATCCATCTCAATAGTGTCTCCCTACTCCTTTCAACCCCATCCCCAACTTTTGAGGCCTCCTGGACCCCTCTTCTTCAGACTTCCCTAGTTCTTGCCCCATGATTCTCTCAGCACTGTTGTTGTATGTCTCTCATCCATCATATGTTATCTCTGCAACCCCAGCACCCAGCACAGCAATGGATGCACACAGCAGGTGCTCTGTGAATAGCTGATGAATGAATGATTCCATGAGAAATCTCCCCTGAGATCACAGACTTAAATTATGCTCCACATAATTCCTGAGTTTCTTAAAAGAATACGGGTTCCCATCCAGTGGGTCATTGCTCATTAACCCCAAAACCATCCCAGCTATTTTTATAGAGGGAGTAAAGAATACATGGGTTGATTTTTCAGGAAGAAATTTCCCAAAGCAGAACCACTCTGAAGGCTCAGGTGTAGCACTGGTATAGGGTTCACATGCCTCAAAAATGTACTGTCTGCTACCTTTTTTACAGGCAAGAAAAATAAAGCAGCAGAAGTGAAGAAATAAGATGGGCTTTACTCTCACCTCCAAGATTGCAAAACATCAGTAGTATCTGCTCAAGAAATCTTTAACGTGCTTGAGGTAGGTCAGAGATGTTGCTTTTTAAAATGTCTGTGTGATACTCTTACTTCTGCAAGACAAATTAATGCTGCAGAATAACTGGGAGAAAGAAAAATATCTAGATCCATGTTCTCTTGGAATGCAGCTTGCTCTAATTGTTTTCTCATGTAATTACATATATTACCAATGTAATTACAAATAATACACATACTTGATTTGTGCAATTATAGAATAGTATATAATTTTTAAATGTGGTATGTTTCTTTCTACCCAAGATCCCTTTGTGAAGAAAATGATTTATCATTTCTAAAAATATGCCCCGTGCATTATGTTTTAATAAAGCAAAAATTAGTAAATATTTGCCTTTCTTTTATATTTCAACAAAATAAACTTTGTCATGAAAATTCAGGTTTTAAAAGGCTCAGTATATGCTCTGAAAAGCTGCTTGCACTAGGCTAATTCTATTCACTGGAGAAAAGCCAACCAAATACTATGATTCTCAAGAAAGGTAATTATAAGACAACCTACAATGTATAAGGCACAGTCAAGGGAGGTATTTGAGAAGGCCTGGGATAGGAGGAAATAACACCTCAATGAACTGGTGAGGAACAGCCTATTTAAGAGTGAAAGAGACAAGTGAGAAAACTGGGCTGTGTCCCTTATCAGTTGTGTGTCTTTGAGCAAGCAACTGAACCTCTCAGAACTTTCATGAAGTGGAGGTAATTTACCGCCTCATTCATTGTACAGTTGTGAAAATTAAATGAGGTAACATGTGTGAAAGGCCCTAGCACTTTCTCACTTAGCAACCATGCGTGTCAAGTGGTAGATGGTTCCTGCTGTAACAGCATAAATCATAACCCTCATCTACCATTAGTGTATTTCTCTTTGCAAGACGACAGTTCACCAGATCTGCTGCACAGCATCTGGACCACCGTGGTCTCTAAGTCTCCCATTTTGGAAGGTAAAATGGCAACAGCCTGGATTCATTCAAAGAGGAGACTTCTGAAGGGTCCAGGGAAGAAATGTGTGAACACCCTTGAGATGTGAAGGGAAATGCAGAATATTAAACTGTAAAGACCAGAAAAGAATTTCCAGATAATCCTCATCTGACTAGTGACTCACATTGAGGTTCTATTGGATCCACACAATAGAATCTTTGTTTAAAAACTTAGGCAACATTTAAAATTAGGAGATTTCCCATAAAACCTTGGAAGTACACATTCTCATTCTGCAATGAGAAGCCTGGGTAAGGCCGGGCCCAAGATCCTCTATGGCAGCCACTGGCTGGAGCCAAGGAGGTTGCTCCCTAGGTAGCCACACTGGAAAGGCTGCCCTCCCCAATGTTCATTATTTGCATAAGCTATGGCACCCCGAGACAAAAAATAAATAAAACCCTCAAGTCGATCAACAGACAACACAGAAGTGACCAGCAAAGGATAACAGTCTCTATCCCCATCTAATACTCTGCCAGCTGCTGAAGCCTCCTGTTTGTGGGGCCAGCTTTGCTTTCCCAGAAGCTATAATCACAATGGTTGTCACGACTTCCACAGGGTCTTTTCTTTTTCTTTTTTCTTTTCTTTTTTTTTTTTTTTTTTTTTTGGAGATTGAGTCTTGCTCTGTCGCCCAGGCTGGAGTACAGTGGCGCCATCTCAGCTCACTGCAACCTCCACCTCCCAGGTTCAGGTGATTCTCGTGCCTCAGCCTCCCGAATAGCTGGGACAACAGGCATGTGCCACCATGCCCAGCTAATTTTTGTATTTTTGGTAGAGATGGGGTTTCACCATGTTGGCCAGGCTAGTCTTGAACTCCTGGCCTCAAGCAATCTGCCCTCCTCGGCCTCCCAAAGTGCTGGGATTATAGGCATGAGCCACCATGTCAGGCCTTCCACAGGGTCTTCAAATGCCTGAAGCTCACTCAGCACTGGGGAGAAAGGGGACCCTAGAAGAAAATTGTTACAGAGTTGGTACAATGGAGTGTCCTGCCTACCTAGAGGCAGGACATATCAAACACAGATATGTTAATATATCCATAGGAAAAAGTCAGAAAGGATACACACAGAATAGCAAATAATAATTAGCTTTGCATAGGATGAAGTGGAAAAGCCAGTGGGCTAAGGAGATAGAAATTTTTACTTATTTTCCATAATCTAGATAAATAAGGCAAAGGAACTATAAATGAATTGTTCTTACGTTTACCCTTTTTTTCCAAAAAAAAGGGTAAAAAGGCAGATCACATCTGCCTTCATGCTGAACCTCACATTTAATAAAAGAATAAATGGATTACAGTGTGTCTGAGATGTCCTGAAGACTCTCCATCTAAATATTCAAGAATATGTATCTAATCTTAGCACTTCAGTGAGGTAAAAAATGGCATAGACTGGCCGGGTGTGGGGTCTCATGCCTGTAATCCCAGCACTTTGGGAGGCCGAGGAGGGTGGATCAGCTGAGGTCAGGAGTTCAAGACCAGCCTAACCAACATGGAGAAACCTCGTCTCTACTAAAAATACAAAATTAGCCGGGCATGGTGGTAGCTCGTGCCTGTAATCCTAGCTACTAGGGAGGCTGAGGCAAGAGAATCGCTTGAACCCGGGAGGTGGAGGTTGCAGTGAGCCGAGATTGTGCCATTGCACATTGCACTCCAACCTGGGCAACAAGAGCGAAACTCCATCTCAAAAAAAAAAAAAAGGCATAGACTTCAATAGGAACAGAAAGCTTCTAATAAAGAGAGTTAATAAAGAATTGGTGGGGGTAGGGGAATACCAACTTTCCTGGCAAGAAAACTGAGTCTTGGAAAGTTTTAGTAACTCATCTGAGAACTACAAATTGAATCCAGGAACTGACTCCAGATATGAATAAACAAACCATATAGCCTTACTTTTCTAGTTACTTCCCTCCATAGGTACATCAAAATTAAGAAACCAAGAACTTGGCCAGGTGTGGTGGCTCACACCTGTAATCCCAGCACTTTAGAAGGCTGAGGCGGGAGGATCACCTGAGGTCAGGAGTTCGAGACCAGCCTGACCAACATGGAGAAACCTCGTCTCTATTAAAAATACAAAAAATTAGCCAGGCATGGTGGCACATATCTGTAATCCCAGCTACTCAGGAGGCTGAGGTAGGAGAATCACTTGAACCTGGGAGGCAGAGGTTGCAGTGAGCCAAGATTGCGCCATTGCACTCCAGCCTAGGCAACAAGAGCGAAACTCCATCTCAAAAACAGAAACCAAGAACTTGAAGACTAATGAGACTGATGAGATACAACTCTCAACTCTCCTGAAGATGGAGAAGAAGGCTGAGCTCAGGAAGCTCACCTGATAAAGCCATCTACATTTTTGAGCCAGCAATAGTATAAAGAATTTGGAGCTTCTTTTTACTGCAACATCTGGATGAAGCTTTTTAAATATTTCATTCTAGATTCATTCCTCGTCATGGAAACAACTATTTCATCAAATACCAGAACTGCTCAGAAAAAGCCTCTGTCTCATATTCAAGTTGAACCACAGGCTCAAAGACTAAGTGAATAAGTGTACAACTACGTTTAAAAGTTAGCCAAGAAAAAAAATGGAAGGAAATATCCCAGAATATTAAAGTGGTTAACTATGTAGTAGGAACACAAACAGATATCATTTTTGCTTCTGTCTTTTTCCCCTAGTATTTTTGTTTTCTCAAATGGGCTTGTATTACTTGTTTAAAATAATCTATAACTAGACAAGAAAAAAATACATATGAATTAATTTCACACAAGTGATGGAGCTGAGTCAGGCATCTTGTCCTGATCTGGACCCACAGATCTATCTCAGTGTAGCTTACCCCATTTTTGCCTTCTCTGCCCCCTGCTAGACTATGTGAGGTCTCCCCAATGCCTTGTCATCCCCACAGTGTGCCCCAATCTGAGCAGCAAGGTCCTCAGCACATAGTAGGTACCTAATAAACATTTATAAAGTGAATAAATTCATAGCATCTTGTATTTCCTTTCACACATTCTTCCTCTGGACCTGTCAATGTACAGGATGATACTCAGGTGAATGATATTTCCTGGAAGATACCATACAATTAATTACCCTTGTAACCTCAAAAATCATATTTGAAATCAAATCTGCACAAGTGACAAGTAGAGGATATTAAACATGGCATTCCCCTCAGCCTCTTAATTACATACTATATATCAAGCTTCTCCCAAGCTCTGAAAATGTCCCATTTAACATTCTACACTTGGCATTCAATTGCAAAACCTGAAATGGAGATTGTATTACTTATACACTTCCTGATTTTTTTTTTTTTACTTACTTGTTCTACATTTTTACCCTTCAACCAGGTTTTATCTACTCCCTGTTTTCCTCTTATGCTGTTGTATGCTAGCCAAGAAAATTTAGGATAAAACTCAATTGTTTAAATCCAGATACTTCCATTGTCCTAAGACCAAGGGGCATTTACCTAGTGCAAAACACATGAGTGAGTGGGCAAAGGCATGTTGAAGGCACACAACAGAATCGTCCCTCTGACCATCCTCTCCATGAAGCTAATATCTTGAGACACATAGTGGTCACCAATATATATGGTATGAATGAAACTTTGTTTAAAAAGGATGTATGTGTACAAACACAGATATGTTAATATATCCATAGGAAAAAGTCAGAAAGGATACACACAGAATAGCAAATAATAATTAGCTTTGCATGGGATGAAGTGGAAAAGCCAGTGGGCTAAGGAGATAGAAATTTTTACTTATTTTCCATAATCTAGATAAATAAGGCAAAGGAACTATAAATGAATTGTTCTTACGTTTACCCTTTTTTTCCAAATTAAAAAGTACTAAAATGGTATGTATGTGAGTGTGTTATCTGTATAAAGTTCACTTCCCTGCCTTCAGGAGAAAAACACAGTACAAAATAATTCCAGGACTCACATTATACATTATTACAACCACAGAGACAAAGAGGACTCTCCGGATACATAAATATATACCCATCCTATCTCCTCAAACAAATGGAAGTCAGATTCAGACAACGTGGCCTCAAGAAAGTCTCAATAAAGGTCGCATGCTACCATGCCACTATTTGGGTATTTGGTTCTGTTTATTGGAGGAGTTGTGTAAAAAGATCAGCGCAATCGGCCAATGTAACTGCAGTGGGATTGAATTTCCACAGACGCTGGCAACAAGCTCAGCATAGAGAAGGCAAGAGGATGAATAAATTATAGCAAGAACATGAGGTTCATAACCAGGAAAGAGGAGCGAATGAAGCCAGCCTCTCAGAATCAGGTGGCTTGTGGAGAAACCTCTAGAGATGGCTCCATCCCTCTCCCCAAAAAAAGAACTGCTGCAAGTTCCTTGAAGGTGAGAAGATACTCCAATTCTACATCTTCACATCTTGGGAGAAAGAAACACCCAAGTAGTAAATCCATTAATACTGTCCTTACAGGTGAGGTATTCCTGAAAACTCCTTAATTCCCTTTAAAAGCATAAAATTGTTTTCTTCTAATCATTTCATCATTTTGGGACTTATATTTAAGTCTTTAATCCATTTTCAGTTGATCTTTGTACATGGTGAGAGATAAGGGTCTAATTTCATTCTTCTGCATATGGATATCCACTTTCCCCAATACCATTTACTGGCAAGACTGTCCTTTCCCCATTGTGTGCTCTTGGCACTTTCGTCGAAAATCCATTGGCTGTAAATGCATGGATTTCTTTACAGGTTCTCTCTTCTCTTCCATTGGTTTATATGTCTATTTAATGCCAGTACAATGCTGTTTTAGTTACTATAGCTAGGTACAGTATTTTGAAGTCAGGTAGTGTGATGCCTCCAGCTTTGTTCTTTTTATTTAAGATTGCTTTGGCTATTCAAGGACTTTTGTGGTTCCATACAAATTTTTGGAGTGTTTTTTCTATTTCTGTGAAGATCATCATTGGTATTTTCATAGCGATTACACTGAATCTTTAGATTGCTTTGGGTAGTATAAAACTACTAGAAGAAAACATAGGAGAAAAGCTCCATGACATTGGTCTGGGCAGTGATTTTTTGGATACGACCTCAAAAGCAAATGGGATTGCATCGAACTGAAAAGCTTCTGCATGGCAAAGGAAACAATCAACAGACTGAAGAGACAACTCACAGAATAAGAGAAAAAATCTGCAAACTATACATCTGATAAGGGGTTAATATTCAAACTATATAAGAAGTTCAAGCAATTCTATAGCAAGGAAATTACCTGATCTTAAAATGAGCAAAAGATTTGAATAGACATTTATCCAAAAAAAAGACATACAAATGGCCAACGGGTATATGAAAAAATGCTCAGCATAACTAATCATCAGGGAAATGCAAATTACAACTACAACGAGATATCATATCACTCCTGTTAGAATGGCTTTCATCAAAATGACGAAAGCGAAGTGTTAGAGAGGATGTGGAGAAGATAGAACCCTTATACACTGTTGGTGGAAATGTAAATTAGTACAGACATTATGAAAAACAGTATGGAGTTTCCTCAAAATATTAAAAATAGAACTGCCATATGATCCAGCAATCTCACTTCTGGGTATATATCCAAATGAAATAAAATCAATATGTTGAAGAGATATCTGCATTCCCATGTTAGCCAAGATACAAAATCAATCTAAGTGTCCATCAGTGGATGAATGGATAAAGAAAATGTGGTAAATATACACAATGGAATACCATTCAGCCATATCAAGGATGAAGCCCTGTCACTTGCGACAATGTGGATAAACCTGGAGGACATTATGTCAAGCAAAATAAGCCAGGCACAGAAAGACAAACACTGCATGATCTCACTCATATGTGGAATCTAAAAAAAAGTTGATCTCATAGAAGTAGACAGTAGAATGATGGTACGAGAGGCTGGGATGGTTAGCAGGGAGAGGATAGGGGATGATGGCCAAAGGATACATCATTACAGTTAGGAGAGAAATAACTTCAAGAGATCTATTGCACAGCATGATGACTCTAGTTAATGATGATAAATTGTATTCTTGAAAAATGCAAACAGGGTGGATGTTGTGCTCTCACCACAAAAATGATAACTTTGTGAAGTAATGCATTTGTTAATTAGCTAGATTTAACCATTCTGCAATGTCTATATATGTCAAAACATCATGTTATACATGATAAAAACATACAATTTTTTCTGTCGATTTAAAAAAGGAAATAAAACATTGAAATAAATTTTTTTTAATGTAAATTGGTTTCTCACTCTTCAGAAATTAGCAGCCTGAGCCCTCACCACAAGACTTCCACATATGTGAAGGAAGCCAAGTCGCCTGTTCAGTTCCTCTCTTTTTAAAAATAATCCCTGTTCTCAGTATTCCTCCCTGGGAACACTTTGAAATCTGTCCATCATTTTATCTGGGCATCTTTACACACTGTTCACAACACCTCCAAGCGACATTGAACTTCCCTGAAATTGAGAAAGGCATGGGGAGTGCTGGGTGGGTCCTTGTGCTGGGAGGAACCTTGCTCGGGGGCTTCTCTCTTTGCTCCTTGTGTTGGAAAGATGAAAGGCCTTATTTCCTGATCAGCACTGGGGACAGGAACCACAGATCAAGTGGACAAGCTCCACCTGCATCAGGCATGGAGGCTTGCCCATAACAGAACCTCAGAATTAGGAGCTATAGCATCAGAGGGGCCCTAGCAACATCCATTTTACAGATGAGAAAACTGAGACCCAAAAAAGGGAGAGGGTGCCTGTGGTTTCCTGGGAAGTTAATGACAGAAGAAGACTGGAATCTAGGGCTCTGAGCTCAAAGAGCTCAAATGACTGATGAATGGAGAGATGGACAGATGCCTGGATGGCACAGAGACAGACAGACTCAGGGGATGACTAACTGGCATCTTGCTATAAAATGACGAATGAGGAGAAAGTCTTCTCCCAAGGCTGTGTTGGCCCATGGTTCCAAAACCTGTCCTGAGACCCCACCCCACCATCTTAAAATTTCCTGTCATGGTTTACAATGGACAAAGAGAGTGAATCATTGGATCAAACCCAATGCTGACTTGGATGGAGGAGGGAGGATTAAAGCCTACATACTCTTTATACAGCAAGAGTGCCAGGATCTCATCAGTTCCTCTTCAGTCATTGATCATCCAGTGGAAAAATCTGCTACAGCTACACTGGAGTGTCTGGGATCATTGAGAGACACCAGCCACAAGGGCTTCCCTGCCTGGCTTGCAGTGAGAGCTCTTTGTTGAACATTTTGAGATTCAAGGAGTGGTACACCCACATTAATCAGCTCCTTGGTCAGGGTTCAGGCAGAGATGGTAGCTGGATGTGATGCATCAGTTGTCAGAAGCCTTCTGCCCCTTCATCCATGCATTCAACACCTACTTGCTGAATCCCTACTACATGCCACTGTTTTAAGCTATTGGGATGCAGCAATTAAAAAAAAAAGACACAGGCTGGGCATGGTGGCTCACTCCTATCATCTCAGCACTTTCGGAGGCCAAGGCGGGAGGATCGCTTGAGCCCAGGAATTTGAGACCAGCCTGGGCAACATGGCAAAACACTGTCTCTACTAAAAATACAAAAAAAAAAAAAATAGCCAGGCATGGTGGTACACACCTGTAGTCCCAGCTACTTGGGGAGGGGGTGGAGGCAGGAGGATCACTTGAGCCCGAGAGGTCGAGGCTGCAGTGAGTCCTGATGATGCCACTGCACTCTAGCCTGGGTGGCAGAGTAAGACTGTGTCTCAAACAAACAAAAGACACAAATCCCTGCCCTCTTGAGTTTACATCTTACTGGGGATGGGGAGTGGAAACAGACAATTACGAGAAATATAATAAAGTACACTGTAAAAGTAGAACTTTAACTGACTCCCTCAGCAAGCCAACCCATAGCTGATTATGGTGGGAGGGAGTGGGCACTTTGCAGTATTAAATTAAGTAGTTGGTGGGGGAAGGAGACTCACTAATTTTCCCAGGACAGTCACTCCTGGCTTATTCCAGTTATAGATCAATTAATGTCAATTAGTTTCTTTTAGTGCCATCTTTGTCTCTCAAAAGTGTCCCGGTTTGGATGGCAAGTTATATATCGGTCATCTTATTGAGAAGTATGCTTTCAGACTCCAAGGAGGCAAGGGAGTTAGCCAAGCAGGTATCCTAGGGAAGAACAAGTAGAGCAAAGACTCCAAGGTGGGAGTGTGCCCGATGTGTTCAAGGAAAAGCAACTGGGCCCAGAGGCCGGAGCATGCATGGGTTACAGGGACTAAATGGTCATGGGCCCTTCCAAGTTTTCCAACAAAAACTGTGGTTTTGCTGAGTGAGATGGAGGAATTTGGGTGAGTTCTGAGCAGAGGAGGGACATGATCCAATTCTGATTTGCAATGAGCCTTTCTGGCTGCCATCTTGAGAGTAGATTCTGTCAAGACAAAGGCAGAAGAAGGAAGACTGATTAGGAAGCCCTCCTAATAATCCCAGGGGAAAAGAGGGTGGCTTGGCCAGGTGGCTTGCAAGTGGAGGTGGCGAGAGTGGGTGGACCCTGGATGTATTTTGAAGACAACACATTGGACTTGCTGACGGATTTGATGTTGGTGTGGGACATAGAAAGGAATCAAGAAAGACTAGGGCAACTTGGCCGGGGCAAGTGGATGTGTGCAGTTGCCATTGACTGACATGAGGAAGGCTGACGGTGGAGCTGGTTTGGAGAATTAGGAGCTCAATTCTGGACAAGTTCCATGTGAGATGAATGTTAGACATATAAGCGGAAATGCCACGCAGTTAAATATTGGAGGCAAGAGCTCTGGAGAGGGTTCTGTACTGGAGATACAAATTCGGGAGTCATTAGCATGGAGAAGGTCTTTAATGCAATATTTACCAACAAAGAACATCTGGCCTTTAGTCCAATTCAAAGCAGCACAAATTATATGGTAGTTGCCTATCATTTCATCTCCCCCATTCTGTGCGTGCTCCCATCAAAACTTCCTATGACCCCAGACTACACAGCCAGACCTCACTCCAGGGCCTGAGCAGTCAGAGCTGCAAGGCACCCCAAGGGGTACAAGCACTTCCTGAAACAATTCTACTCTATAACAATCCTGGTACTCACCAAGGACACCTTGTGTAAAATAGGCAGCCAGTTGTGGGGAGCAGTGAATATGGAGTCAGAAAATCTAGAAGAAGAATCTTGGCTCTACCAATCGTTTGACTCTAGTTGTGTGATCTTGGGCAAGTCACTCGAACTCTCTGTGCTCAGCTTTCTCACACTTGTGCAGTAAGTGACAAAATCCATCTCAACAGCTTAGCACAGCACCTGGGACATAGTAACCGCTCAGTAAAAATCAGCAAAATGACTGTTTTGTTGCCATTATTATTAGCATTTGACTTAAGATGAGGATAAGGGAACAAATCATTTATTTGGAAGGTAATCCTAGGGGACACTGGTTAAGGAGAGGCCAAGTGATAAAGAGAAAGAAAGAAGCCAGTGAAGGGTATGTTCTCAAGCCAGTTATCACTGTCAGCAAATACAGCTGAATTCCACCAGGACACCCTGACATCCAGTGTAGAGTACACACCCCAGAGTTCTCCCACCTGAGGGGTGAGGGAGCTGAGGTATTTATACACCAACTCCCACCAACCATGCCATGAGAGCTGGGGGTGGATACTACTTTCTAGCTTTGGAGAAAGAGATGCAATTGGAAGTCGGCTGGTGCACACTGCAGAGGTAAGGCCCAAAGGATGTGGACAGGGCACACACTCGCACCTGCTGCAGAGTCATCATTGCCTAACACTGGGGCAATTCACCCAGCTTCTCTGAGCCTCAGTTTTCCATCTATAAAATGGCAGGAATCATACCTGCTTCTCAGAGTTGGCATGAGGATTTCAGAAAAGAATGTTTGTCAAACCACCTGGCGTGATGCTTGCCACATGGAATTTCAACTTCCTTTCTCCCTTTCTCTTCTCCTCATTACGCCTTTCCAACATAAAGGGAAAACTTACTTGCTCACAGGCCACACAGAAAATGCCTTTCAGAAGGGCACTTTGTGTTTTACAACATTGTTCTCTGGCTGCAGCGCACTCCTTCCCTATAATATACTCTCAGATGTCAATAATGATCTCGCTAAGTATTCCTTTCTGGAAGGAGGAAGTAGAGGTGCTTTGAGAGTGAGGACGGAGGTTTGTGTCCCCAAGGTATGCTTCATGTCTGTGGTCGCTGTTTTTCACCCCCACCATGTCAAGGCCCCCTATCTCCAAACAAATTGGTCAAGATGGAGTCATTCCTAATCTGATAACATCCAGCAGTGCCATGTGGTGTAAGTTGCTGAGCTGCTAACAGAGACACTGGTAAGTTGACCCAGAAAGGAGTCAATCCCTTCTTCCTTCCCCCTGAAAAAAAAAAAAAAAAAGACCATCTCGAAAGGCCCCCGCAGGAAACAGGCCTGCCCGGTGCAACCCACCAGCCCATACAGCAGAACAGACGTGGGCCCAGGAGACAAGTGCTTATGTGTGAGCAAGAAGCCACCAGAATACCAATGAGCAGGGAGGTCTCCATGCCAGGGAACCCCCACAACGGCTATTTGTTTGGTGTCCTGGGAAAACTGAGCACCAACTGAGGCCTCACGGAGGCATCCAACAGCCGGAATAAATCTGAAAGAAGTTGACCACGCTGAGACGGACCAGGCTTGGTTACCGACACACAAATAAGTCCAGTTGATTAATAACTGCTCTCTGTTTAGAGTTAGCAACGGTCCCAAAGACTGGCATCTTGCTGCGTCCAAAGAGGTGCTTGCTGGCATGGATAAGGCAATAAGAATAAATAAAATTAAGTGGTTTCTTTAACACAGGACTTTGCTAAGAATCTCACATATGGCATCTTGTTGATTTTTCTTGGCAGCCCCAACACAAACATGATCATCCCCATTTTACTGGTAAAAGAAGCCTGAAGCTCAAAGGGCTTATCAATAATTTGATCATGGTGATATAAAGCCAGTCAACAGGTAAGCCTACACTTACCCACCCATGAAGTCAGCCTCGAGAGAATAATTTTTTTAATCTACAGTGTTTTCATACACAAGATCTAATGGAAAACAAAGTGTATTTATTAGGTTTAGAAGCCAGAATAGTGGTTAACATTGAGGTGAAAGGAGGGGTAACACCCAGGAAGGTGCCAGTATAAGGGACTTTAAGATATTGGCCCTGTACTGCTTCCTGGCCTTGGTGGTGGTTTCACGAAACTCACCTTGTGATAGCAATTCACCAAGGTGGACACTTAGTAACTAGTGAATTTTCTTTAAAAAAAAAAAAAAGTAGAGACAAGGTCTCGCTATCTTGCCCAGGTTGGTCTCAAACTCCTGGCCTCAAATGATCCTTCCACCTCAGCCTCCCGAAGTGCTGGGATTACAGCCATGAGCCACTGTGTCCAGCCAACTAGTCAATTTTCTATACTTACGTTATACTAATGGAAGGATGAGAAAATCGTGGCCAGAGGGGGCCAGCTGCCTGTTTTTGTAAATAAAGTTTTCCTGGAGCAGAGCCATTTCTGTATTGATATATTGCCTATGATTAATAATCTGATCCTCTGCAGAAAAATTTTGCTGATTTCTGTGTACACTGTTCAGAACTTGGTTTGAGCACACATTACATCTAGCTTTCTGCTTGTGTTTTTCTTAGGCAAACATGTAAATGAGTTTGCAGACTTGAAGAACACATCAAATGACATGAAGGAGAAAGAGCTTTATGTTACCCTGACACATTTGTTAAAGAAGTTCTACGGTCATTAATAAAAACACAGATAATCCAGCGAGAATGTAAGTAAGGAAATTAGGATAAACTGAAGAAAATTAAGAGCAAAGAGAAAGACAGGTATAACAGAAGTCATCTTACTTAATTACTAAGATTTGGCTGCAACTTTGACTCAGAGTTTCATGGATACCCAAGCAAAATTGGTAAGACACTCAACCCAGATGCTCAAAATGCCAGGGAACCAAGCAGAGCTTCAAACTTCCTCTCCAGAGTCCAGAGAGCATCCAAGCCTGTGCACACAACTGAAAGCTGGCTGTTCCGGATTTTTTTTTTAAAGCACCTTTTCCCCATTTTTCCTGCAAAAAAAAGCACTCATTTTTTGCTCTGATGGGCAAAAAAAACCCTCAGGAGCCTAACTTTTGCCAACTGCCATGTGGCACTGCCCATTCCCATCTGGGCTGGCTGGCACAGACCACAGTGAGCAGAACAGAGGGCCCAGGAGGGTCCTCAGATCGTGGCTGCATCACAATGACCTACTTGGGATTAGAACAACATTTTAGAGCATAACAGCGTTTTATGGGTCATAAATATTGCACAGATGTTCCTTATTTACACAGACTCAATAGATTATTATTGCAACATTACCATGCTAATATGGTGATTCCTGTTTTCGAAACTGGCGGGCAAGAAGCAAGGAAATGTAATTAAACAAGTATGATGCACATTTTAGGAGGTTGTTCAGTAAAACAAAATAAAAACACATACTAAAACTGCTACCTCTTATTCAATTTTATTCTAAAACTGACACTTGATGGCAAGAGTTAAACTTTTCACAAAATAGCATTAGTTGGGATTAGAGAACAATAACTTAAATAACAGCAATGGCAGTAACAAACAGCTAGCATTGAATGTGTGCTTACTACGTGTTTTATACATGCATTAACTCACTTAATGCTCAGAACAACCTTTTAACGTGGATCTTATAACTATGCCCCTTTGACAAATAAGGAAACTGAGGCAGAGGTAGCTAAGAATTTCCCAGAGTCAGAAATCTTTTCTCAGTGGAGCCAGCATCTGACTTCAAAGTCCATGTTCTGGTAATAACCACACAACAAGCAAAGACTTACTGACAGCTTTCTGCAAAAGCAAAGGCTACTCTGTGCTGTCCTATCCTGGGCCACTAAAGCACACAACTATCAATGCCCCAACATATAACAACACCTCTTTGAAGACAAATAATGGAAGGTCGGTCTCCATGGTCCATCACTCTGGAGGCAGCAAGGAGTCAAGCTTCCAGGATCTGGTCTGGGGCTGCCTGGCTCCCTTTCCCTTCAGCCATACCAGTCAGTCACCCATGGTTCCAACCACACCAAAGGGTTTGGCTTTTCACGATGACCCACTGGACAGCAGCTCGGCTCAGGCTGTTCTGTCTGCTCCCCATCTCACTACTCATAGCCAAGCATCATTTCCTGCCAGAAACCATCCCTGGCTCCAGCCAAGCGAGGCTGCCCCTTGCAGCAGCGTCTTACGCCTACCATCTCCATATGGTGACGGCCAACACGCCCATCTGTCTCCCCAGACCAGACGGTGAGCTCCTTGAGCGCAGAAATGATCTTTCAGGTATCCCTTGCTGGTGAATCCACAGTGACCAACCCAGAGAAGGAACTCAGCAAAATGGTGAAACAGAAGAACTGGCTAGGGAGAGAGCGGAGATAGCTGCAAGGATGCCCTGCTAGGAACTGTGGCAATCCTTATAAAAGTTTGCCCTGAAACAATCAGCATCCTCTTAGCAATTTTTGAGTCTCTAAAATAAACATCTGTGGTCAACAATGAAATGCACAGACAGCTCACTTTTTGACACTCCATTCTACAATATAAATCTTGCTTGGAGGCCAGCCACATTCGCCCTTAATCCTAGGTGTGATCACATGAAAGTGTTCACGTGGTCCACGCAGTACAACTGGGAAGTAAAGAACAGGCTAGGCCAGGCGCAATGGCTCACCCCTGTAATCCCAGCACTTTGGGAGGCTGAGGGGGGTGAATCACGAGGTCAGGAGATCGAGACCATCTTGACTAACATGGAGAAACCCTGTCTCTACTAAAAATATAAAAAATTAGCCGGGCATGGTGGTGGGCACCTGTAGTCCCAGCTACTCAGGAGGCTGTGGCAGGAGAATGGCGTGAACCCAGGAGGCGGAGCTTAAAGTGAGCTGAGATCATGCCACTGCACTCCAGCCTGGGCTACAGAGCGAGACTCCATCTCAAAAAAAAAAGAACAGGCTGTATGTGGAAGGCTGTGGCTCATTCATACACATTATTTGGATAGTTCTGTGGCTCCTGCACTGGACTGGTTCCCTTAGGGGAAAAATTATCCAAAGATGTGTCCACCGACAGCACATCTATCTCATGTGTGTGCCTTTGTGTGCATAGAAAGAAGCAGAGAGGCGAGGAAGATACAAACAAATCCGTTCCTCAATCTCTCCTTTACGAAATGTGTTCCTAAAAATGAGTTGCAAATTGAATGTGTAAAATTTGGACTATACAGATCCTTGCATGATATAAGGGTAGAGTTGAAGAGGGTGTACATGGGAAGAGGACTTCTAAAAACTATGAAATTTTACCTTTGGTATACATGTTTCATTTTTTTACCCCCTGAGTGTCATGCAATGTACTCATGATTATTTGGGATTATTTAAAATACTAAGAAATAAATTAAGTTACAAATGACAAACTTAATTTTGGAAAGTCTTACCTTAAATTCCAATTATCTTACTGAAAATACAGCTTACTGAAAATACAATTCATGCAAAGGAGAAAATGAGTTTGCTGTTAGGGACAAGGATGTGCTGGCACAGATATAGCAGAGGATTCAGCACTGGCTTCCACTCCTTCATGCAGTCTTTCAACATCTGCAGAGCACCCAGTACATGCCAGGTGCTTTCTAGGTAGTGAGCAAGAGAGAATTGCTTCTTTAAGTGCTTTCTCCCCATTACATTCAAATGGGAGAAGCAAACTAAGTAAATAACCAAATAAATAAATACTTGGAGATAGTTGATACCATTAACCTATTAACACACCCAAGCTTATGTGGACAGAAAGTGAAGGAAAGGTATTTGAGCTGAGTTGGAAAGAAGGCACATCCCAAGTAGAGGGAACAACTAGAGCCAAGGTCTTGAGGGAGACACAGGTGTTGACTATGAGAGAAGAGGAAAAAAAGGCCAAGGTAATTAACACAGTGCCCACAAACCTTTTCTGTAAAGGGCTAAATAGTAGAGACTTTAGCCTTTGCAGGGCATACGGTTTCTGTTGCAACTACCCAACTGCACCATTGCATGAAAGCAACCATAAATAATATGGAAATGAATGGGCAGGGCTGTGCTCCAATATAACATTTTTATGAGTGTGGAAATTTGAATTTCATAGAACCTTCGAGTACTACGAAATACCCTCCTTTTGATTCATTATCTACAATTTAAAGATGTAAAAACCTTTCTTAGTTCACAGGCCATACAAAAACAGGCAGCAGGCCAGATCTGGCCCATGGGACACAGTTTGCTGGCTCCTAGGCTAAATTCAGTCAAGTAAGTTGATATGGTTTGGCTGTGTCCCCACACAAATCTCATCTTGAATTGTAGCTCTCACAATCCCCATGTATCATGGGAGGGACCCAGTGGGAGGTAACTGAGTCATAGGGTGCGTTTTTCCCGTGCTGTTCTCATGATAGTGAATAAGTCTCAAAAGATCTGATGGTTTTAGAGAGGATAGTTCCCCTACACACACTTTTTTTTTTTTTTTTTGAGATGGAGTTTTGCTCTTGTTGCCCAGGCTGGAGTGTAATGGTGCAATCTCAGCTCACTGCAACCTCTGCCTCCCGGGTTCAAGTGATTCTCCTGCCTCAGCCTCCCAAGTAGCTGGGATTACAGGCACCTGCCACCATGCCTGGCTAATTTTTTGTATTTTTAGTAGAGATGGGGTTTCACTATGTTGGTCAGGCTGGTCTTGAACTCCTGACCTCAGGTGATCCACCTCCCTCGGCCTCCCAAAGTGCTGGGATTACAGGTGTGAGCCATCACACCCGCCCCTGCTACACACACTCTCTTGCCTACTGCCATGTGTAAGATGTGCCTTTGCTCCCCTTCACCTTCCGCCATGATTGTGAGGCCTCCCAGCCATGTGAGTCCATTAAACCTCTTTTTCTTTATAAATTACCTAGTCTCAGATATTGCTTCACAGCAGTATGAGAACAGACTAATACATAAGTGAATGGCAGAAGAGGGGATAAAAGACAGTATCAGGAGCTAGAAGCAACAGTTTCAGCTTGGGGCTCTATTCTATGTGCAAGTGGAGTGATTTAAAATGGGAGAAATATGATCTGACTTATGTTTTTAAAAATTACTTTGGCAGTTGAGTGGCGATTCTGATGATGTCACCAACTTCCTTGAAAAAATGTGTCAACAGGGAATGGAACACTATCCTCTTGATTAGGGAGTCTGCAGCAAACCATCTTCCCCTCAAAAGCTCTATGGGGCAAGGCATGGTGGCTCACACCTGTAATCCCAGCACTTTGGGAGGCTGAGGCAAGCAGATCACCTGAGGTCAGGAGTTCAAGACCAGCCTGGCCAACATGGAAAAACGTCATCTCTACTAAAAATACAAAAATTAGCTGGGCATGGTGGCACGCACCTGTAATCCCAGCACTTTGGGAGGCCAAGGCAGGCAGATCACCTGAGGTCAGGAGTTCGAGACCATCGTGGCCAACATGGAGAAACCTTATCTCTAACAAAAATACAAAAATTAGCTGGGTATGGGGTGGTGCACACCTGTAATCCCAGCTACTCGGGAGGCTGAGGCAGGAGAATCACTTGAACCCAGGAGGCAGAGGTTGCAGTGAGTCGAGATCACGCCACTGCTCTCCAACCTAGGCGACAGAGCAAGACTGTCTGAAAAAAAAAAAAAAAAAAAAAACCTCTATGGATCTGTAGATTTCTCTCTGTATTTGAATCGCTGAAGGGTTTATTTTTCTTTAATGTTGATTCTTTGACCACAATTTTAAAGATTTCCTCATTTTCTTCCATCAGTTAACACGGCCTTGGAGACACGATGTCTTAGGATACATTTTCAGGATTTTATGTGTGTTCTTTCATTGTATTTTCCTTTCACAAGTGAAGTCATCTGACCAGTAACCAATTGAAGTTAAATAGTCAATACTTTCTGTACATCTGACAGACTCTATCCTTGCCTCAAATGCATTACCATGAGTACCGGCATTTTCACATTTCCATTTTCTACTCATTTTTATAACGTAAGAAAAAACTGGAGAAAAATTCAATCACAGCTGTACAGATAAGGGGGGTAAGAGAGAAAAACTGGCCTCATGGCTGGCAGACCTCAGAGTACAATGGCTTCAAATGGTTTTGTAAAGTCCAAATTCAACACTGGGGTTATAGATGAATAATAATAAAGAAAAGTGTGGTTTCTCCCTTCCCATCAATTCTGCCCTATATGAGAGGAAAGGCTGTCAGGGACTTGGTCCTTTTAGGCTTCCCTGTGTTTCTCTGACTACCCCTCCTGAATCCCAGTTTCCAATGTTCTGTCAAGAGCCTGACTTGACCTGCATATTGGTTCATAGACTGTGCCTGGCATCTTGACATTCAACTTAGTCTAGCAGCCCAGCTCCAGCTAACCATGCCCCAGCAGAGAGGGCGTGCCGCCATGTTAGTCAAGTCAGCAAAGCCTTTACTCTTGACAAGTTTGGACCTCTTAAAAATCCAAAGGCGTTCGACCCTTGTTAGCCTGAACAAGATACAAACTTGGGTCTCTCAACTGTCATAAGAAATAGATAATGACAACTTCTTAGACATATAGCAACAAAGAAAGGAAGTCACGCATTTCAAACTCTCTTTAAGACACTTAATAAGTTAACCAAGGTAAATAAGTAACCAGATCAAATCTATCAGAATTTTTCATCCCCCAATTTCAGCCTCTTAGTTAAATTTCAACCCATCCTGTATCCATAGAAGTGAAGCCTTTTGTAACAAGGCTCTGAATAATGCAAAAAAAAAAAAAGAGGCAGGGTGGGACTTCAGATGTGAGTCTGTGACAGGCATAGTCTAAAATGGCCCCAATGATCCTCACCTCCCAGTACTCACATCCTTATGTAATCCCTTCCCCTTGAATGTGGCTAGACCAGTGACTAGCTTCTAAGCAACAGAGCATGGTAAAGGTGATGGGATATCATCTATGTGATTAGGCTACATAAGATGATGACTTCTGTCTTGCTACAGAAGTAGCAAGAATATAGCAGATTGTCTCCCTTGCTCAGGAAATGGGGCAAGCCCACATATGTTACAAAGGTCCATGTGGCAAGAAACTGAGGGTGGCTTCTGGCCAACAGCCCCCTCAAGGAACTAAAATGCTTAGTCCAGCAGCCTGCAAGAAACTCAATGCTGCCAACAACTATATGAGGTTGGAAACAGATCCTTCCCTATGGAGCCTTCATATGAGATCATACCCCTGGCCAACACCTTGACTACAGCCTTATGAGAGATGTTAAAAGCAAAGGACTCAGTTAAGCTGTGTTCAGAGATTACTGACCCACAGAAACTGTGAGACAATAAATGTGTGTTAAGTGGCTAACTTTGTGGTAATTGGTCATGCAGCAACAGTTAACTAGTACAAGGTCCAACTTGTCATTTCAATTTGAATTTCTCAAGTCATGCTAATCCAGGAGACACATGTTGTCAAGTCTCTGCACACCTCTCGCAGCATTATCATAAGCTTTCATGAATTTAAAAGAATAGATTAGAGGTTGATTTCTTCTAAAGAACCACTACATAAACCAATCTCAATCCCTTTCTTCCAACAAAGGGACATCATCAATTGCCACATCTTCCTCTTTGATGCAAATGACAAAGAGGAAAATCAAACCATGTCATTGCCATCTCTGAGTCCAGAAGAAAGAGATAATGACAGCACCTGGCCTGTCTTGCCTCACATCAGGAATGCAGTGAGATGGTTCTGAGCCATGGACCTTCCCAGACCATTTGAATGAGGCTGACATCATGAGGAAGGGGGTATCCTCTGGTTGGGAATCCTCTAGTGGCTGTATCATTATTTTCTATTAAAGCCCCTATTGCATAGGAATTTTTTCCCATGCTGATATGAATCTCTCACGGAAAATAAAAGTTATTTTTAACTATGAGCCTTAGGCTATAAACTCATTCTCCCCAAAGAGTTAGGATCAAGCAAAATCAAAGAAGTTAGAGGAAGGAGAGAAGAACACATCCTGGAGTGACTTGGCCACACCTGCAGACCATGTGCCTTGCCCCACAACTGTCCTCTGAATGCTCTTCTGGGACCTCTTCCCTCTCCCTTTTACCTGAGCCCTTTTTTATTTATTTCCTCCTACATACTCATCCCACTGTGCCTTCATTCAACCTGCTCCTAAGAAAACTTGACTTTACGATAGTAAGAGCTTTCCAGCTAGCTAAGGTTGATTCTTCAATTCAATGTACTACTCCAAATACTTCAATCCAGAGTTCATTAGGTTGAAGGCATCATGCTAACCCCCACAGCAGACATGTGAAGAGCTGTGTCTGCAAAGCCTTTAAAAATGCTCCACAAACTTCCCTGCCTTCTTCCATTATAGAATGGGGCCAGAGTGCGCACCCCAGGTTCAAAACCTAAAAAGCAGGTTTCAGGCCTTGCCCCAACCCTCAGTTCTTGTGCGGCCTTGGGTTGGTCCTCTAAACCATCTAAGATCCAGCTTCCTATCTGCAAAAGCATCACAAGACTTGTTAAAAGCAAGGATTAAAATGGAATGGTATGCCTGAAAATACTCTAAAAAGAGTCACTGCGATTAGGGCAAACAATTTCATCTTTTCTTATAACTCAAAGTTATCCATAAAATAATCAGTTATTGTACTGGGAGCCCACATCTATTTTTTCTCCTCCTGACATTATCATTGTCATGACTGCCACTACATCTTCAGCAAAGCAATAAGGTGGGACCTCTAGGGTCTTCCAAGGAGAAAAGCATGCTTGGCCCTTATACCTAGCAGCTGCCCTTATACCTAGCAGCTGAGTTGATTGAGCTTTCATCACTGCTTTTTACATTTATACCTCCTAATTCAACACTGGGGGTTATAAATGTAGCAACAGTTAACTAACACAGGGTCCAAACTGTCATTTCAATTTGAATTTCTCAAGTCATCCTAATCCAGGAGTCACATGCTGTCAACTCTCTGCACAATTCTCACTGTATTATCATAAGCTTTCATAAATTTAAAAGAATAGATTACAGGTTGATTTCTTCTAAAGAACCACTACAGTAAACCAAAATCCCTCCTCTTCTCTAGTAATGAGGTCATCACTGCCTTTATCAGCACTGCAAGCATGTCTCCCTGAAACAGCCTTCTCCCTCCTTCTAAACCTTCTGAGCTTAGAAATCAAATAAGAACTTGCTAGAATTGTAGGTAAAGTAAGAGCTGCTGGCCACTGAAGGAGAGACTAAGGGGCTCTCCTTGGGAGGAAAAAACAAGAACTTTGTGTGTTTAATATCTCTTTGGCGGCTCAGAGGCTCTTTAGCTTCTTTCTAGGTTCCACACAGTGCATTAGAGGTAAGTCTTCTATTTACACAATGTCTGGTATATAGTTACCATTTCCTATTTCTATCTAGGATCTCACCTGGTGCCCACCCACAAGTGTTGATGTGTATCTGCATGTCTTAATACACAACAGCAATGAGACCATGGGCATTCCACTCTTAAATTAGGAATTTCCTCTGTATATACTCAACATATACAGAGGAAATTCCTTATTTGATATACAGATGAAATCCCTCTTTAAGCATGATCATCGTTTCCACACTATTTATTCACCATTTTATAAATGTTACTTCACATTATGCTTACAACCATCTAATGAGATAGGCGCTATTATTCCCATTTGCTAGGCACTATTATTTCCATAAAGAAATTTAAGGCTCAGAGAGGTTAACTGATTTTCCCAAGGATATAGAGAGAGTTAGCATGACGATTAAGAATCCCAACCAGTCTGACTGCAGAGCCCATCCAGACGGGGATGAAAATACCTCCAGCAATGGCTGTAAGTTCAAGTCACATTATAAATTTTTCCTAATGAACAGAAGTGAACTCTAAAATCCACTCATCAAATTGAAATTGATCATGACTCATGCGTGAGTTAACAATTCTCCAAAAGATAATAATATTATAACCACCACTGCTACTATCCCTCACCAGGTATTTGACATGCATCCTCTGAAATCTTCATAACCCCCTACCAGACTAGTAGAATTATTCCCATTGACAGCAGGGAATCTAGGCTCAAAAAATGACAGTAATTTGCCCAAGGATGCAGACTCAGTAAGTGGCAAGAGCTGGGGTTTTAATTCAGGTCTCTCTGACTCCAATGCTTCTTCTCTTTCCAACATGTTGAGTGACCCAAGATGAGATATATTTAAGGGCAAACTAGTCTTCAACAATATAGTCAATCTTCACAATTCCGAAGATTCTTCTGAATCTTTCACAGCTTTGAAACTGAGACAATGTTGGTCTGGAAATGAATATAGCTGGGTGGAAACCTGGTTTGTCCAGTTAATAGTTGTGTGACTGAGTATGTTGCATAACCTCACTAAGACTGCATTTCTTTATAGTAATGCAATTTCACAGGGTCTTTATGTGGATTAAATGGGATAATGTGTGACATATGTGCAGGTATCAAGGTCTATGGCACACAGAGGGTACTTTAAGTATTCTTTCTTCAATTATTATTTTTCTTTAGAAAATGTAAATATTAATTGAGATTTCTGAATGACAGATTTAAGATAAACCAGCTACTATTATACAAGACAGAACACAGAATCTTCGATTCAAGATTAAAATTGCCGAAAGTATCCTAGAAGTCACTGAATATTCATTTACTCACCAACATTAAGTGAGCACCAACTATGTGTAGGAATTGCGCTAGGCACGGGGGATCAGCAGGGAAAAGAACAAAATACGGATGATTATGGAGCACGAATTCCAGTAGAAAAGAGTCAGAATAAAATAGAAAAGAGTCTAAAATAAAATACAAAGATAAATAAGAAGACCATTTCAGAGCGTTAAGTGTTATGGTTGGAGACAGCAAAGCTCCCTCTTATTTGGCTGAGAGGAAAACTGATCTCCAAACCAGAGAAGGGAACTGGTTGGCCAAAGACCCCACCCAGGATTAATGGTGTGTCTTTGTTCTCTAGACCAGCGATTCTCAAATTTTCACATCTATCAGAATCACCTGAAAGGGTTTAAAAACACAAATTTCTGGGTCCCACACCAGAGTTTTTTATTCAGTGGATCTGCTATGGAGCCCAAAACTTTGCATTTCTCAAAAGTTCCCAGGTGATGCTGACACTGCTGGTCCAGGGACCACACTTTGAAAACCACTGCCATTGAGGAACACAACCATACCAGAAAGTAGTGAGGCAGAAAGAGCAGAGGACAAGTAGCCTAACCCCTCTCCTCCTGCCATACCATCTCCTACCAGTGACAAACTCCATCACTAAATTCAGTCAGGAATCAGAGTGCAAAAGAGTCAAGGTCATGTAGCCTCCTGGAACCCAGAGCAGTACAGAGAAGGGCTCCATTAACACAATTCCCTCCCCTTGCCCCTTTCCACATTGAAGGGTTCAAAACCTCACTGAGGCTTCCCACTAGTCCTAGTCTCCAAGTGCCTCGGCATCCCTTGTGAGTTCTCTTAACCTCAACCCCACCACATGAATAGTCCCTTTGTTAAAGTCTCTTGACACACAGGAGTTGAATTCTGTTTTCTGTTAAGATTCGGAGAGATACACCACCAGATCCCAGACAGTTCCACTAGTGGGATAATTTCCGAAACTGACAAACAGCTCTTCTATTTCTTCCTAAAGTAACAGCTACAAAATGCAGATCAAATATCAGATAATCTTTTCTGCTACACAAATACAAATCGTATATGCAATTCGCAAGCCCTTGCACAGGCTGTGCAGCGAGATCACTCTAAATACAGCTTGTGGGCCTCGGATGAGCATTAGAGTGACCATCTCATCCTGATTTGTCTCAAACATTCCTACGTTTTCAATGAGCACTGAAGGTCCTATGTCCTAGGAACCATCTCCATCCTGGGCAAACGAGGACAATTGGTCACCCCAGCCATGCACTCTTATGTTTTCTTGTATTTATGACACCTCCACTGAACTCCCAGCAATAGCACTATCACCAAGGATGGCTAGTATTTATGGAGCACTTTCCATGAGCCTGGCTCCTTGCTAAGCATTTTACATACCTCACCTCATTAATTTCTCACAACCATCCTACAAGCAAGTTACTACTGTTTGCCTCATTTCACAGATGATAAAATCGAGGCTCAAAGGGTTTAAGAAGCTTGTTCAGGTCATACATACAGCTTATAAATTAGCAGAGGCGGCCGGGCGCGGTGGCTCACGCTTGTAATCCCAGCACTTTGGGAGGCCGAGGCGGGCGGATCACGAGGTCAGGAGATCGAGACCACGGTGAAACCCCGTCTCTACTAAAAATACAAAAAATTAGCCAGGCGTGGTGGCGGGCGCCTGTAGTCCCAGCTACTCGGAGAGGCTGAGGCAGGAGAATGGCGTGAACCCGGGAGGTGGAGCTTGCAGTGAGCCGAGATTGCACCACTGCACTCCAGCCTGGGCGACAGAGCAAGGCTCTGTCTCAATAAATAAATAAATAAATAAATAAATAAATAAATAAATTAGCAGAGGCTTAACTTGAGCCCACAGTCTGAGATCAGAGCCTGCAGTCTTTTTTTTTTTTTTTTGAGATGGAGTTTCACTTTTGTTGCCCAGGCTGGAGTGCAATGGTGCAATCTCTGCTCACCACAACCTCCACCTCCCAGGTTCAAGGGATTCTCCTGCCTCAACCTCCTGAGTAGCTGGGATTACAGGCATGCGCCACCAGGCTCAGCTAATTTTGTATTTTTAGTAGAGACGGGGTTTCTCCATGTTGGTCATGGCTGGTCTCGAACTCCCAACCTCAGGTGATCCGCCTGAGAGCCTGCACTCTTCACCACCACGTGGTTCATGACAGAACAGATGGACTCACCTGCCCCAGATCTGATTCCATAAGGAAGGAAGATTCAGCCAAGAACTACCAAAAGGGCATGTTAGAAACCAAGCACTAACACTGCAGTCACAGAGAGGAAACTGAGAGAGGATCTACATGTTCTTCATTTTAAGGCACACAATGAAAAAGTCAACAGCGAAGTGTTTGGTGACTTTGGAAAATCAGAGATAAAATTAAGCAGGCCCTTATATCTCAGAATCAGAGATTCTTGCAGCAAAATCTGTGGCATTCAACACCTGATGCATCCTACAAATGCAAAAGCAGTCCCATCTGATGCCTTGGCTTCGACCTCTCATTTGTAAAACTGGAATAATGATCACCTGTCTTAAATCCACAAGGTGGCTGTTCTGTGGAGAAAGTGAACTCAACTAACTCTGTCCAGCCAGAATTGTTTTCCTAAACTGCTGTGCTTGCTGGAGCCCCAGAGGTCCAAAGTCCATAGTGTGGGGTGATCCCTGGGGTTTGGTATATGGCACCTTCAGGTGCTGGGTCCCCAGTGTGAAATCAGGGGCAGCTATATCTAGGGGCTCAACCTCTGTTCCAGGACAGGTGACGGTCCTTCCCTCAGAATTACCCGCTTGTATGACTGGGATAGTTGAGACTCACTTGTTGGGGAGATGGAGCTTCCTTCTGGGAAAGACAGTCTCTCTCTCCCGTACCTCTTATTCCCATAAAAATCTTCTCACATTCAGCATCACATGGTGATTAAGAACCTGGACTCTGAATGAGACGACCACAGTGTGATTGTGGCCAAGCCCTTGAACCTCCATAAAACCTATTATCTTATCTGATACATGGGATTGCTGTGTCTGCCTCATGGGATCATTATGAGAATTAAATGAAGTCTTAGAATTTCCCCAAAGACACACTCATTGAAAATTCTGAAGAAAGGCTTTCCAACCAGGAATTTCAAACAGGACCTAATTTTCTCCATAAGTATGAATTTTGCACAGCACATGGCACAAAGTAAGCCAGACAGAGAGAACATAAAGTAATGGCCAAGAATACAGAATCTAGCCTTGAATTCCTCTGGCTCAAGTCAAGTTCCCACACTGACCAGCTGTGTGACCTAGGGCTTGCTACTTAACCACTCTGTTCCTCAGTTGTGATGATCATTGTACCTACATCATAACAGTGTTATGAAAACTCAAAGAGTGATAATTAGTAAAACCCTTGAAAAGTATCTGGCTCATTACAAGTATTTAAAGCATGTAATAATGTTAGTGCTTCCTATTTGGTAGTCATTTCATCTCCTGCATTTATTCCTCTGATTTTTAGTTTAGATCCTTCATATTCAGCAGACCCTGCTGCACCTGTGATTTTCATAACTTTTGAATCTAGTCCCTGTTATTATCGCCCATCATCCATCATTTCACCAAATGATTTTTCCCCTTCTTGCATTTTCTGCTTTTCATTCCAACTTGAGCCAAATGCTCTTCTCCTCTGTATACTCTTTTGGGTTTAGAAACCTTCCTCCCAGGAAAGTGAAAATCCCTGCTGTCATATTCGAATCTGGGCTGTTCTAATGGAGTCGCTGTTTGAAATGAACAATCCTGGAAACAGGTTGCTTTATCTCCTAGACCTGGGGATTTCACAACTTATTACTTTTGAACGAACAAACCATGAGTAGTGTCAAATAACAAAACTGATCCATTGGGAAAATATATTTTAACATATTTAATCTTTATCAAAGATATCCAATGATTTGGTTTTCAGAACATAAAACAAAAATCCTAAAGTCAGAAGCCTAGAAGTTTAGTCTTTAAGAAACATGGAAATCATCTGGACATTTCACAGACGGAAAAGCGATGCCCAAGTTCACAGCATCTCTAAACATTGAAAAGATTGTGCAACATTATTCTTTGAGTCAAATGTGTCTTTCTGAGGCCTCAGGCAAACCAAGGCCAAAGGCTGTCCTCTGAAAGAATCTCTGCTATTTTTCTGGGGTGTGAGGAAGTCTCCTCCATGGAGGTGCCAGGAAAGAGAAAGAGACGGAGGTGTGAAAAGGGGATAGAACTGATGGCTAAGAAGGTCCCCTCCACGGGCCCCACACACTCCTGTTCAAATGTCTCCTTGTGTCTGTGATAAAGTTCTCTATTTCCCTTCTTCTGCATGATACAGGGGTGTTAGGATTCCCAAGAGAAATCCTTTACAAACTCTGAAATAAGGCCTTCCATATAGAAAATAAAACCTAAATTTGTCTTGAAAAGATGACAGAAGAAAACTGTACATATATTTAAAATTCCTATTATCTGTACCTTATTAATAAATCTTAAATTTCAAGAACATCTCTTGGAGCTGTGACTGTGCCACTGCACTCCAGCTGGGCAACAGAATGAGACCCTGGGCTCGTGCGCAGCGGCACAATCATAGCTCACTGCAGCCACAAAAAGACATCATTTTTTAAAGGAATAATTGAAATGCAGAAATATTACAAATAGAAGTGCAATTAACACCTAGATTCTTCTCCATCAAGAATTATCAACCAATTTTAACAAACTTTCTTAAAGTATGTTCTCCTTTTCAAAAGCAACAGAATATTACAGACAAAGCCAAAATGCCCTTTATTCACCATCCTAGTTCCATTTTTCCCATACCTTTTCTAAAGAGTGTAGCCTTCCATTCTGCTTTCAATGCTGACATAAACTTACATAGTTTGGTTATTAATACATATTTGATTGATATATCCATTAAATTGGCTCTGTTTTCTTTCCGCAGAAGAACATGTGGACTTGCAGATGCTGACTTTGGTTCATGTATCAGAAAATCCTGATATTTGTAACTAGTCCTTAAATAGATGCCCAGATTATTAATATAAGGTCATCCAAGATGCTGATATAGAAGGGAAGCAGCGTAGCAAAAATTGGGATGCTTCTATGTACAAGCAGGATTCTGCTAGTTTGAAGAGGTCACTAGCACCTCATTAGTAAACCATGAGGCCAGAAAAAGCCAGCCCAAGATATACTACATCTGCTTCAGCCCTGTGTAGTCACCGCACTCCCATAATATCCTGTATTTTTGGCTAAATAAATAAAAAATGCATAGAAGTTTGGGAGTACATACAAGGTCCTTGCCAGATAATCTGTAACCCATCTGCAATGATGCCATTGGTGTCAGAAGTGGGACAGACATGAAGAGCCCACCACAATGGCCACATTTTTGATAGGGATCAGAATACCAAAGTAGGACACAATGAGTAAAACATGCCTAAAACATGAGAATTTGGGGGGAGCTGAGTCTAGTGGAATTTATCCATGGTTCTTCTCCCTTCATCCATTTGGACCTGACATATAGTGAAAGATGGCTGGGACAAAGGCAGTTAGCACAAGGCAAAATTCCTGGAACCTTTTGTGTGAGCCAAAGCAGGGGCTAGAACTAAGGATCTCCAGAAAAGTTGAAACCACAGAAGGAGGAAATGTCTGAAGTTTGAGCCAAAAATCTATGGATCACAAAAGGATGCTCTCAAATTAGACATCTGAAAAGGTAACCTGGAATGGGAAAGATACCAAAGACCCCTAGAATCCCAGGTGGAGCAGGTGGTCAGCAGCTTTCCAGGGACAAACGATAACTGCTGAGGTTTTGGAAGTATGAGGAAATGGGAATGGAATGAAGAAATGCTTCAGTGCTCATCAAGCCAACTCTCAGGCAGAACAATTGCAATACGGAGAGATTTACACAAAGAAATTTAAATATATGTTAAATGTTTCATATGTGGGAAGACGAAAAGATAATAAAGATAAGAAGTCTGACTTCATCAAGTCAATCTTCAATAAAAAAGTGACCCATCAGGAACCTGGCCCCGTTACAGTTTTAAACTAAAAAATTCTGTTTTAAAATATGTGTATACTTTCTAAAGGCAGCAGTAACTTTGAAATTTGTTCAAATTGCACTTTTCCACCAAAAATGGTATTCAGAGTGTCAAGTACCAGAAATATTTTCCTACTTGGAACAGGGATCTTCCAAGAGGAAAACTTAACTTCATTGAGATGGAAAATTCACCTTGGTAAGTATACCCAGAAAGAGTTTATAAAACTTCTGCTGAAGCAAGGGTGTCGTAGTACCTGGATTTGGCTGGGTGTTTGCACGATTAAGCTGAGCATCTCACAAGTTGAAAACCATACATTTCCTCTTTTCCAGTAGGTTCCATTGCTCCTTAGTAAACCCAATAAAAATGATCTCAAAACGGCAACTGAAGTGTTAGACAGCTGGCCTCTACTTCATCCCAGACAATTTTGTTTAGCGGAAGATAAGCACTCTGAACTGGAGCCAGCTGAGACACAGGGAGGAAGCTGGCTTTGTGCCTGGCTTCTTTAAGGCTAGAAGCTCTGGGAAAATAACTAATCATTCCTGACACCCACCCTGCAACCCTGATTTGAGACCGTTTAGAATCTTGGCTCAAACTTGTGGTTTCTGAGCCGAAAGCCACTCCCCCATTCCAATACACACACTTTCTATTTAAAAAGGTGAAAAAATAATGCAAAAGGTTAAGAGATGGTAAGTTGACAATCTTAGGCAGAGGAAAGATTCGCTGACAAAGAAAAATGTAACAGTCAAAACATCCAAAGCTCTGGATCTGGAAAGAGAAGAAAGACTGGAAACTGAAATGGCTTTGAACTCAAAGCTGCGAGAGCAGAGCAGAACAAGTTCCTTGACCCAGGCCTGTTAGGTACATTTGTGCAGGTTCCACACAACAACAGGCAGCAGCCCTGACCTAGACATCTAGAACATGGTACCCCTACCTCCCTCACACCAGGAGGAGAGCCTGGCACTCAACCTTGCACTGCCAGATGTAGCAAGACTGAAGGGGACACGTAATAAACGGGAAACTGCTCAAAAACCCAAGTCCCTGAAAGTGGAGGCCAAACACTTCCCCAAGGCAGATGAAGGGTGAACTCAAGGTGTCTTAGAGCACTCCTTTCCAGGGTCACCTTGTAGAAATGACTCAAAAGGGCTTAGGGTTAGGACCATCATACACTGGTGCCTCTCCTACCAAAATACAGATACTGCCTAGACAAGAACAATGGGGATCTTTGGAATCACCACCACCCCCGAATCAAACAGTTAAGCTGTAAAAACCAGTAAATTCTTGAAGCACATCTCCACCAGAAGTCCAATGTCTGGTCAGCCCATTTACATTTTGACAAAACATCCTTCCTTCACTGCAGGATCTCCTGGGGCCCTAAACACAGTTACCTTGAAAAGAATATTGTGACAGTTTCTTCTGTGATGACTGTACTACTGCCACAACAACCAAAACCAAGAGTTCGGGCATGACGTGTTTCAGTCCATATAATAACTTACGTGTTTATATCAGACTTTTTAATTGCTGTAACTTATCATATTCTCTATGTTAGTTTTATGGAGCCCATTTTTAAACCTCTGGAAATGGGTTAGAAAGCTCTAAAATAAGTGCCAATTTTAAAAACTGGGATATGTAAATGTAATAAAAGCATTAAATTTCAGCTAAATTATATCATAGCCCTAATCTATTGGTGTGTTTTATAAATTGGTTTTTGTGGAACCTAGATACTAGCGTAAAAATTTTAGTCTTACAAAAACACAGTCATACTTCAATTTTGGGGGTAAAGGTTGAAAAGTTTTCTGATGGATCTTCATATTAATTCACTTTTACTTTCTAACATACCTAATTAACTTTTACAAAACTTAAAGTAAATCCCTTCTGAGACACTAAATCTCTCTATTCTAAGGCCTTTAAAGAGTGAAAGCCTGAACTGGCACTAGTGCCCCCCAAAATAAAAAGAATTAAAAGATCTGAACACACTTCAAAGGTTATATTTGTATTTTTCTCCAAGAAACATGGTTTCCTATACTTGTGTGTGACTTCAGGTTCCTGCGGTGGGCAGCTCCTGAAATGGTTCCCAATGACCCCCACCTCCTGGCATTCATGCCTGTGATGGTTAATCCTGTGTGTCAACTCGGCTGGGCTAACAGATGCTATCTGGATAGCTGGTAAAATGTTATTTCTGGGTGTGTCTGTGAGGGTGTTTCTGGAAGAGATCAGCATTTGCGCTGGTCAACTGAGTAAAGCAGATGGCCTTCCCCAATGCGGGTGGGCATCCTCCAATCCACTGGGGGCCCAAACAGAACAAAAAGGTAGAGAAAGGCGAATCTGCTCTCTTGGCTTGAGCTGGGACATCCATCCTCTCCTTCCCTTGGGCATCACTGCTCCTGGTTCCTGGGTGTTCAGACTCAAGTCAGAGCCTACACTATCAACCCCCAAATTCTCAGGCCTTCAGACTTACACCATCAACTTTCCTGGGACTCCAGCTTGCAGACTGTGGGACTTCTCAGCCTCTAAACCTGCATGAGCCAATTCCTATAAGAAATGAATCAATCTCTCTCTCTCTCTGCCCCCACCACCCTCCCTTCCTCTCTCTCCCTGTCATATATATAGAGAAAGAGAGGGAGAGAGAGGAAGGGAGGGAGGGATATATATATATATACAGATATATATATATATATACACCCACATTTTTTTTTTTTAGACAGAGTTTCACTCTTGTCTCCCAGGCAAGAGTGCAATGGCACGGCCTCAGCTCACTGCAACCTCCACCTCCCAGGTTCAAATGATTCTCCTGCCTCAGTCTCCCAAGTAGCTGGGACTACAGGCACGCACCACCATGCCCAGCTAATTCTGCATTTTTAGCAGGACAGGGTTTCACCGTGTTGGCCAGGCTGGTCTCAAACTCCTAACCTCAGGTGATCCGCCCACCTCGGCTTCCCAAAGTGCTGGAATTACAGGCGTGAGCCACCACGCCCGGCCAATATATAATATACATTTAAAATGTGATATATAATATATATGCCCTATTATATATTCTAATATGTAGCCTATTGGTTCTGTTTCTTTGCAGAACTCTAAGACAACTTCCTTGTGCAATTCCTTCCCCTTGGGTGTGAGCTGAACCTAGTGACTTGCTTCTGACAGAATATGACAAAGTGATGTGATGTCACTTCCCAAATTAGGTTACAAAGGACTGTGACTTCTGTCTTGCTCACACTCTCTCCGGCCCTCTCACTTGCTCACTCTGACAAAGCCAGCTGCCACGTTGTGAGCTGTCCGATGAAGTGGCCTGTGTGGCAAGGAACTGAGCGTGGCCTCTAGCAAACAGCTCACGAGAGACAGAGGTCCTCAAGCCAAGAGCCCGTGAGTAAGTGAATCTCACCAACAGCCACGTAAGTGAACCTGGAAGCAGACCCTTCCCCATTCAAGCTGAACTGACTGCAGCCTGTGAGGGGCCCTGAGCCACAGGACCCAGCTATGCCACACAGATTCCTGAGCCAAAGAAATAGTGAGATGATAAAACCACTGCACTGGGGGAGTAACTTGTTATTAACAGACAATGAATATAGCTCCTTTAGAACAGGACTGGGCTTGCTCTTCCTTTTCAGAAAGTTGGTGCCCAAGAAAGAAACATGGACAGCCGGGACCTGACTCTGGACCTGACACTGGGCCCAGGCACTTGGAGGCCAATTCCAGGATGTTAAAGAAAAAAAGACACAGTGATCGCAACTTCCCAGTAATACTCATTTAAACACACAGTATGGCAATTTGGCAAAATTATGTTTAATTAGATTAATAAGTTATCCTATTCAAACTAACTTTACAAAATCAAAGAGATAAATAATCATAAATGCATGCTGTTTAAAACCTCTTTCTTTTCTATCCCTAATGCCACCAGCTGTCCCCATTTTACCCTACTGTATGCCAGTGTTCAAACAAAACACCAAAAATATGCACCCAGATTCTGATGGTCCCACAACAAAGGGACCAGGGCTCTTTAAATAATAACTACTATTATAATAATATAGTAAATAATAACAAACCAAGACGTGGGCCTGAAAATCCTTGTTGTCACCAGAAAATAAGGACTCTCTCAAGGAGGCCTGGAGGTGGTAAATAAGAACCTGGTTTGAAGGAGCTTCCAATAGCCAAACTGATCACTTAAGTGGGACATGCACAAAAGCATTATTACAGTCAATCAGAGGAAGTCAAGATCACCCAAGGCCACTAGTACCTGTGATGATCCAACATGAAGCACTGTTTTTTAAAAGTCCTGCTTGCTGATGTGAACCCATTCATTCATGCTCAGTTACAAAGAGACAAATGAGTGATCCCTAAGGGATGACTACATAACCATCCACCATGAGGTCAGGGAGGACCAAGAGAAATGGGTTTGTGGTCTTGTGTCTGCTTCTAGAACAAATAGGATAAAAGGGGGAGTAAAGCAAAATGAGGGGTGGTCTGAGAAGAAACAGGTTTCCAAGGTCCTGGGAAGCAGGAGCTGGAACATAACTGTGGGACATATAGTCGGAAGCACTGCATTCTTCCACAGAAAAGGATAAGCTCCACGACGCCAAGAAAGTTAGAAGTTTGCAAACATCTTCCTTTTTTTTTTTGAGACAGAGTCTTGCTCTTTTGCCCAGGCAGAAGTACAGTGGCATGATCTCAGCTCCCTGCAACCTCCACCACCTGGGTTCAAGCGATTCTCATCCCTCAGCCACTCAAGTAGCTGGGATTACAGGCACATGCCACCACACCCGGCTAATTTTTGTATTTATAGTAGAGCCAGCGTTTCGTCATGTTGGCCAGGCCGGTCTTGAACTCCTGGCCTCAAGTGATCCATCCACCTGGACCTCCCAAAGTGCTAGGATTACAGGCGTGAGCCACCACTCGCCCGGCCGTGGTTTGCAAACATCTTTTAAGAGCAGCACTTGAACTATTAGCGTGAAGTTCCTCCTGGGTGTTGATGGAAGCCCCCTACAAAGGCAGAGACAACGCTGTTGCGGAGCTGTTTTCTCCTCTGTTCATCAAACCAAAGGCGCAAAAAAAAAAAAAAAAAAAATTGCATCTGCTCCTGATCCAAGGCACTTCTACTCTTCTGTTAAATCTCTACACCCTTAGCTTAATGAGAAAAGAAATGAATGAATGATCTATTCTCTCCCCCACAAATCCATATCCTACCAAAATACTCAGGGTAAAAGTTATTCGTGTCTTTAATTTTAATAGACATTGCCAAATTAGCACTCAGAAAGGCTGTTTCAATTTTCACTACTCAAAAATGAACAAAGCTACCTAATTGCTCAGATCCTTGTCAAGACTTGATAGTCTTAAACTTTTGCATTTTTGCCAAATTGATGAGGGGGGAGAAATGCTACTTCATAGATTTAATTCACAGTCTAAAGAGCCTTTCAAAAGGCGAGAAATAATGCTTTGCAAATTGCTAATACAACAAACTGTTTTGGAAACTAGCAAGAGATAAGTCACAGTAACGCCATTTCCTTGGTGCCTGTTTTCTGCCGGGTACCAGGCTTGACAATTTACAGATATTATCTCCAGCTCTTGCAGCAATGAGGCATCGGTAGCCCCATTTTACAGATGCAGAAAAAAAGATTCAGAGCACTGAAGTAACTTATCAAGGCCACAGCACAAGTGCATTAGGGAGGTGAGATTTACACATAAGTCTAACTTCACAAAGGCCCGTGGTCAAATAAAAGTTTTAACAGCTTTAGTCCATAAAATTTCATCCATCATCAGGGTACAATTCTATACGTTTTAGCAAATGTAGAGTTACACGACCATCACCACCTTCCAGTTTCCAAGTCAAGAAAGTTAGAGGTTTGCAAACATCTCTTGAGATCAGCATATGAACTGTTCTCTCAGGCTCGCTTTCTATACACCCCTGCTCCCTGCCAAGCCCTCGGCAACCACTGGTATGCTACCTTTCTCCATAGATCTGCCTTATCTATGCATCTCATAAAATATGCAGGCTCTTACATCCAGCTTCTTTTGCTTAGCCTAGTGTTCTCCAGGCCTATCCATGGCGTAGCCTGTATCAGCAGTTCATTCCTTTTTATTTGTAGTCATATTCCCTCGGAGGGATTCGCCGCTTGATGGACATCTGGATTGTTTTCAGGTTTTGGCTTCTGTGAATAATGCTGCTACAAACATTCATGTTCGTGTCTTTCTGTGGACATATGTTTTCATTTCTGTTGGGTAGATTCCTAGAAGTGGAATTGCTGGATTTTACGGGGAGTGTCTGTTTAACTTTTTGAAGAAACTGCCAAACTGTTTACCAAAGTGGCTCTACCATTTTTTATTCCCTCCAGCATCAAACAAAAATTGTCAACTGAATATTCAAGAAATGTGAGACTTTGCATCTCTTCCACTTATGCTCCAGGGGATGTGTGTGTGTGTCACATGCACTTTAGCAGCCTGGCTTCAGTGTGAGAAAAAATTAAGTCTGCCACACTGTGGGACTGCTTCAATTTCCAGGTGACTTACCAGTCTGAAGGTGGATCTGATGGGGCTTCTGCACAGCCCTTCCTTGTGGATATACCTAGGAAGGACTAACTGAAATAATGCTCACATTTGGAGATGAAACAGGCCCTAATGGGCCAGGCGCGGTGGCTCACACCTGGAATCCCAGCACTTTGGGAGGCCGAGGTGGGAGGATCAGAAGATCAAGAGATTGAGACCATCCTGGCTAACACGGTCGGTGAAACTCTGTCTCTACTAAAAATACAAAAATTATCTGGGCATGGTGGCATGCACCTGTGGTCCCAGCTATTTGGGAGGCTGAGGGAGGAGAATTGCTTGAACCCGAGAAACAGAGGTTGCAGTGAGCTGAGATCATGCCACCGTGCTCCAGCCTGGCGACAGAGCCGTAAGACTCTGTCTAAAAAAATTAAAAAACAAACAAACAAAAAAAAAAAACGGCCCTAATGATCACCGTGCCTCACTGACACCTCTTTCCCTGTCCCGCTTTATTGACACATCAATTCCCATTTTTCATGGTTGACTTCTAGTACGTCCCTTTGGAATGTATATCTAGAATCCTCAGTGGGTCCCTCTGTATCCTCTTTAGCACCTGCAACTCTTACCAATAGATAATAAATAAATGCCATTATCCTGCTTATTTCTGCCTCTCACTGGCAAATAAAAGTGTCCAGCAGGACCATATGAAATGCTGAAATCCATGATCCCAACTGGTCACCCTAACCCACCTGGACACACACACTATTGATGAACCCATCCCTGTGACTGTATCTGACTTTTATTAACCCATTGAAAATATATGGTTTTCTTCCTCTCCATACTAATCTGAATCCCTTCTGTAAGATTTCAGGAGACATGCTAACTGCTTTCTAGTATCTATGTGGTATTGCCTCTTGGACCCAATTGTGTAAGGTGTTTGCAAATGCTACTATACTTGTCTGACATGGTTTGTTCTCAATGATCTCATAGGTTTTTAATTTATTTATTGGAATGCCATGGCCCTTGTTGGTTTTCTTATTCTTTGCTTGTTTATCAAGTGCACAAAGTATCTTTTTCCCCCACAGCCCCAGAGTGCTGTGCACTTGATTTCCAGGTTAAGGAAGAGCAGAGGACAGAGCTCAAAAGCAAGGAAGGCTGCATACGGGAGAGTGTAGGAAGGGAAACAGAATATGTCCAAATATTGTGTCCTGCCGCAATATGTAACCATTTGTGGTTTATCAACACTTCTAAGTCAGAGAGTAAAATATGCCTAAAAGTCAACATTCCCTGTTTAAACCCTTGAATGGCCAGATTTACTAGTGTCATCTGTTGGCAAATTTCACTGGCAATCTCTTTGTAAAAGCAGTTGCAGGGAATCAAGCCCCTAAAAAGAAGAAAAGGAGGAAAACTGGGTGGGCGTGGTGGCTCACACCTGTAATCCTAGCACTTTGGGAGGCCAAGGTGGGCAGATCACCTGAGGTCAGGAGATCAAGACCAGCTGGCCAACATGGTGAAACCCCATCTCTACTAAAAATACAAAAATTAGTCAGGTATGGTGGCACACACTCGTAACCCCAGCTATTTGGGAGGCAGAGGCAGAATTGCTTGAACCCAGGAGGCGGAGTTTGCAGTGAGCCGAGATGGCACCACTGCACTCCAGCCTGGGCAACAGAGTGAGACTCCATCTCAAAAAACAAAAAAAAAAAAAAAAGGAAACTAAAAATCATCACCAAAACCCAGCCATCTCATGGCCAGTTCACTACTTAGCATAAGACTGATGCCCCACCCCCCTCGGCCTGTGCACATACACCTGTGCTGAGGTCCGTAACAGACAAGGCTTCTCTTGGGACAAAGTGCCTATTATGTACCAGGCAGTCCTCCATTCACTCTGCATATAGCATCTTATTTGGTCGCCACAAAGTCCAGCGAGACAGCTATAATTATCCTCGCTTTACAAATGAGCAGCTGGGGAGCTGAGAAGGTAAATGACTTGCCCAAGCTGGCATAGGTAGAAAGAAGCAGAGGCGGGATTCAAACTGAGGACTTCAGACGTCAAAGCTCATACTCTTTTCTCTAGACCAGGCTGCCTCCTGAGTTAAATTCCCCTGCGCCCACCCTCCCCCCCATTATAGCTGCTGTGAGACTCTACCATCTCTTCACCATCATCGATAAATATTTATCAAGGACCACCACCTACACAGCATTGCTCTTGTTTCCACAGCAACACACTGTCACAGAGTCAGGGGAGTATCCCGTGCTTGAAAGAGTGATGCTGTCATGTCCTCTGATCGTGGCTGTGAAGGGTGACAGCTATACGACTACATGGAACACCGTCTCAGCTGGCAGCCTGACACCTGCAAGAGCTATGCTGAGGACAAGCAAGAAGAAATTAAGTAGAGTAGAAAGAGAGTGGGTTGTAACCCAAGAAGATTACATTACAATGCTTCTACTATGTGTTTGCGATTGTTGCTGGAACAGAATTTAAGCCAGGTTTGCACATTAATTGTTCTTTTATTAGGACACAAATCAAGCAATCCATGACAGAAAGTAAAATTCGACTGTACTGCTAACAGTTCCCCAGAGGTATCCGGCAGTGATTATCGAGTTAAATGACTACATTGCTAACAATTGCAGTTGCAAGTCAGTCCCCTATAAGATCCATTTTCGCTCTCAATATGTGGATTCTGAAACCCACTAGTAAATGAATTCATTATCCCCTTATTCATTTAACTGTCTCTCTCTTCCCCCATCCCAAATCATGTTTTGCCATATTGTTAAGAGGCTATTTTTAAATGATTTTTGTTTGTTTGATTTTTACTATCATTCCTTCCAAAAACTGTCGTGGCTCAAGAAGTATGTCTTAGAGTAAGGAAAAAGGAAATTGCCTTTTGATGACAAGCTTCCGCCCCGACTTTTGGACACTGAGACCAACATGTTACAGCAAAACATATTAGCCCAACTATGTTATGGATGTAACCTTATAAATTGAAATTGCTTTCGAGATTGGGAATTTTCAGATCAAAAGAACATGGAAAACACACTACTTAGTTTTAAAATGTATTTATCCAAACTTGCCAAAAGTTTTAAATAAAATACTTTAAAGGAAATCAAGTTATTGTCATATTTATACTAGATTTGAAATTCTAACAATTTCTGAATTTAGGAATAAAATAAGAAGATAAGTCCATTTTTTAAGTCAACATTTACAGTATTCTTGTTTTGACAAATACAGATGTTCATGAGGAACCTGGAAAAAAAAAAATCTAATTTAGATGGTCTAGTTGCCATTAAACTGGAAAGGAGAGGACAGATATATACAGAAAATCCCCATTTCTACAAATGTGTGAGGCTTAGAATGCACCAGTTCTCCAATACAAGCTAATCTCATTCGTTTAAGGAGCCCCTGGCACAAAGGCAGCCACTTGCTAAATATATGCTATATCGCAGGTTTGCAGAAACCACCCTTCCCAGGTAGACCCAAAAGAAACACACGATGCCTTAACAGATTTCTTCCCAAACCATATTCCAGGATTTCTTTTCTGTCTCCTGCATTCTAAAAAGCAAACAAAGAAAAGGTGCTCGCTCCTCACACTTCTCTAAATGTTTTAACAAAAGGCTGCTGAATAAACACATTACTCATTTAACAATTGAAAAGAAGTTCTATTCCTGATATGAAAGCAACCAGATTTGCATTTTAATAGTTGTGGGCGAGCGCCACCTGGCGGGAGCATCCGGAACGGGCGGCGTTCAGCACTGGACAGCTTCCCGAGCCGGTACGGGTTTTACAGCTTGCTACCCAAGAACGATTCGAGACCCGTGATGGAATATTTTTGATCCTGTTTCTGCCGCGGGAACATGAGTGGTATTAATGTGTGGTTGGCCGGTTATGCCTTAGAGGATATAAAATCTGAGTCATGAATCATGCCTGGATCCCCAGGACTGCCCCGGGCATCCTCCCTAGTACCCCTCCCTCCCCTAGCACACCTAACACACCCCCCAAAATGAGAGAAACAAGAATTGTGCACCATCTTTAAAATGGTGCTGTGGCTGTCCCTCTTCTCTCACTTGCTAATCCAACCTTTCAGCTTCACACACCTCAAAAGGAGTGTCTTCGTCACCCAACTTCCCAGCCAGGGAAACAGGCTGTCCCTTCACAGAAGTCGCCTATTCCGCTTCCATTTTAGTACCAAGCAAGGAAGGCTGTAACGCATTTCCAACGGAATGTCCCTCCAGCGGCCCTTAACCTCAGACGCAGCTTGTGCAAAGACGCTGTACCTTCCCCACCGGTTCGTTCTTTTGCTCTTTCTTCCTTTCCTTCTTTCGGTGAAATAATAAATGGGCACAGCTGTTGCTTAGCGATCCGAAACCAGCCTGTTCCTGCGTCCCACGGGCTGATCTCAGCCTGTCCCCGCGATCCCAGCCACCTCAGCCCGGCGTGGTTACACCAAAAGCAATTGGTACCAAGAAACTTTAAGGTGATTTTGAACTTGGAATTACACCTGCAGCACTCCCTCCCTTCTCTTCCCTCTGCCGCTACTCTTGGGGGGGCTCGGGGCTGGAAGCTGCCTGCGGTGGGGCTTGGTGATGTGTAAGACCCTGGACTGTGGTGCCCTCCAGCACCCGCCAACGTGCCTTTAGGAGCACGGCAGGGCACCACCCCCCCGCCCCCGCTCCCCCTACTCTGGGGAAGTACCTCTGCTCACCTCCTTCCCATGGCCAAACCCAAATATGAGTCCCCCGAACTTTTCAGGAGCAGACGTGCTCACGGGCCAAATCCACTCCCCTCCAAGGGCCTTAACACGGGCGCCCAGCTACCTCGGAGAAAAGCCAGCGGCTAGGGCAGAGGTATTGCTCTCGGTCATCAACGCAAACATCCCCTCGGGTGCCTACAGCGGCTTGCTTAGGGGAGCAGCGTGTTCAGAGCAAATGTAGAGCTTCCTGTATCTCCGAGGAAAAAAGAAAAGCCACCGCCCCGGCAGCCTCGGCCTGCTGGGGACCTGTCCTCCCCACTAAAAGCGCGCGCTGCCCGAGCAGCTGCCCGGGAGAGAACGCTCCACCCTGGACGTCGGTGCCGCTCCTCGTCTCGCCGCCCCAAACACTCAAGTGGCAGATTCCGACAAGTGGGAGACAGCAAGTGGAAATATTCGCAACAACCGCGGAAAGTTACTCCAGCCCGGGGGGCCGGCAGGAAAGTGAAGCGGAGAAGTTCGCCAACGGCGGGGTGCTGAGGGACGCGAGGGGCCGGGCTCGCTGGCCGGGGCGCGCGGGGACACGGCTTCCCGCGCCTGCAAGCTGAGACCCGGGTTCGGGCCATGGGGACCCGCGCCCCCGCGAGCCCGCACAACTTTCTCCTCCGAGGGCCCCGCGGCTGGGGGCCCGCGCGCATCCGGGAGGGAGCAGGGAGCCCAGGGGAGCCGAGCGGGCGCACTCACCTGCGGCGCTCTGAGCCCGGGCGCCGGGCAGCGGCGGCAGCTGCAGCCTCAGAAGCAGGCTGAGGGCGAGCGCGGCGAGGCTCGCCATCCGGGCGGCGGCGGGCAGCTCAGCCCCTTCCCGCGGGGGCCGGGGCCGGGACTGGGGCGGGCGCGGGGCGGCCCCGCATCGCCGGCGCGGCCGCTGGCTGTGCGCGCGGCTGGCTCCGCTCGGGCTCCCGGAGCCGGCGCTGCTGCGCTCCAAGCCGAGGCGCGGCGCGAACTGAGGCGGGAGGCTGGGCGGGGGCGGGACGCGGGGGGCGGGGGGCGGTGTCCCCCGAGTCCTAACGCCGCCGCCGTCGCCGCCGCCGCCGCCCGCCCGGGCGCTCCGCCTCGGCCGTGCACACACCCTCGCGCGCACGCCCGCGCCTGGCACACGCCCGCGGCTGGCACACGCGGGCTCCCCCGCGCACCCTCTCCGGGGCCGACCAGCTCGGGCCGCTGGCACAGTCACGCGCGTCCACACATCACCCCCGCACCCGCACGCCCGGCAGGGTCCTCGCCTCTTCGCCCCGCGCCGCGCCGCGCCGCGCAGCCAAGCATCGTCTGCCCTGTGGGGGCGCAGGTACGGGGGCGGTGCGGGGAGGAGGGAGCTGGAGCAGCCGTTTGAACTCGGGGTGGGGAACAGGTGAATGGGGGTTCGGTGGTGAGAGGAGGGAGGGAGGGAGCAGCCCTCGCAACTCAAGATAAGGGGCCAGGTGAATTGCGAAAGCGGCTGGGGGCATCTGCCCAAAGCTGGGGCAGGCGGCTGCTGGCCAGGGTCTCGGGCACACCCTGAGATGAGAATTTCATCTAAGAGCGCGCGCGCGCACACACACACAACCCACTCACACTCTTCTGGGCGCATCGCTGACCGCGCCACAATCGTCGTCCCCCTCAATTAGCCACCACCCCATCTTCTTGTTCACCCACATCTCTCTCTTGTCCCCATCACCACGCGGAAGAGGGCGCAGAAGGGGCATGAGGCATCGCCCCCACCCCCCACAATTTTTCTCTGGCAGCCTTCCCTTTCCTTCTCTAGGGAGACAGAACCTTGTAGCTTTTTCCCTTTTCTTCTCGGTCTTAACAAAGACCTGGTTGGGGCTGAAAGCCTAAAACCATAGATCAGGGTTGGAGCTGTCCCTGGCAGCCCACGGCCCACAGCCTGGCTCTCTGCTGTCCTGGGAGGCAGCTGGTACCTGAGTCTTGGCTGGGAGTCTGAGATGTAAAAGCCAGGGGCAGGGATACCCAGAAATGCCTAAGGGATTCACACTTTGTGAACACTTTGCTACCTGGCCAAAGCCCTCCTTCTTCTGTGTCAGCACAGCCCCCCACCCCCATCCTTGTTGGGGTGCCAGGGACTGGATTGGGGAGACTGTAGGTGAATTGTGAAAATCAAGCATGGCAGAGTTTCCAAAAGTGGGGAGCCCCAGGCTCTGGACCCAAGTTGCCATGGCAGAGAACGCAGGGCCTCACTCTGTCAGTCCCCAGTCCGCACTAGGTAGAGTGGCACAGTTCCCTGGAATGGAAGCCCAATTTACAATCCCAGGCAAATTCCTCCACCCCTCTCCGGACCCCGACTCCCACCACCACCACCATGACCGTGACCACTTTCAAAAGCTGATGTGCTTGGACTAGCCTGTTGGACCAACCAGTGCCTCCCACACTTGCCTGGTCAAAGAACTACCAAGAAGGTTTCTCCAAGTCCTGCTTCCCAGACCCCTGCTGGGGAGGGTGGAATTTGGCAGGCCTGTCGGGGGTGGCCTGGGAGTTGAACCTTTTACAAGCTGCCTTGGAGATTAATAATTCTACCAATATTTATGGTGCACTTAATTGTGTGCCTTACTCTGTGCTGTTCTCTGGGGATACCACAATGCGTAGCCCTTAGGGACAATTGGAATGGAAAGATCCCTTCTGCTCAGAGCTGAGCTGCCAGCTGTTTGCTCCATCACTCACTCACTCTAAACCTGCCTTGGGCAGATGAGCAGTTAGGAAGCCTCCGAGGAGAAGCCTGACCCAAGACCACCACAAGCGACCCCAGTCATGGCCGATCCCAGGGGATGACCCAGGTAGGGAGGAGATTTCTAAGCCACTAAAGAGCTTGGTGTCACACTTGTAACTTGCCGTGACTTTCTTGGGCTCCTGCCAATTCATCCCCTCTCTCAAGCTTTCTGGAAAACTATGAAATAGCAGTTCTTACAGCATCCTCAGAGCACACGCCCTTTGGCGCCCCCCTGCACCCCTGCTTTAGGGATGCGAGATCACCGAAGGCAAATCCCCCAGGTCTGAATGGGGTTCATGTGGCCCTGAGGAAAAAAAAAAATTCAGTAGTCACTGAGCCGATGGAGTGGGACCTGATCCCGCACCAGGACTTACCTGCCCAGGTGCACCGTGGTCATGAACTGTGACCCTCTGTGCTTTCTGAACCTCCCTCCACTCCAAGAAACTGCCCCCTCTCCTTCAGTAGCACGTGCTGCCACCTGCTGCCCTGCCAGGCTCTGGCACCCATAGCACTGCCAGTCCATAGCACTGCTTTTGCACCGGCCAGTCCCTCTGCCTGGAAGCCCTGCACTGTATCACCTCCCTGGGAAACTCACACTAGCCCTTAGGGCTTCTCTTTGGAACTTTGGCCAGCGGGCCCTTCCTGCTCAAGGCATGTTCCCCAGCACAGGTCACTGTGGTGGTGCTTTTTTACTTTGTGGAAATGTTGTTTGTCTCTTCATCTGTTCTATAAGACTTGAGTTGCCAAAGGGAACCTGGACACTTACCACAGGGCTGCTAGGAGACGGGGGTTTCGGGGTGGAGAGAGAGGGCTGGCACAGGGCCAAAGATGCCTTACACAAAGCTTCCAGCTAGCTGGCTTCTCAGGGGAGAGAACTCCTGGAAAGTTACAGCATCATCTCCCACCCTCCTGCACAGGGAGCCTTCTTTCCCCTCTGACCCCATCAGCCCAGGGAGCTGGGACATGACCACAGATTTGCTTGGCTCGGGGCTGGGCCCAGCATCGCATCGGTGCTGAAGGAAGGAGGCAGGGTAAGTTTTGTAAGAGATGGCATTCTGCCCTACAAACTCTTTTAGTTATGCTCAGCCAGCAGGCCTCTTATCTTTGAACTCTGTCCTTAACCCCGTGAAACCTTTGGCAAGACCTCTCTGTGCGTCAGTTTCCATATCTGCCGAGTGGCTTCCCTTTCAGCTCTGTCAGGGACCAAGACAGGAGTGTCCAGACATTTCAGCTACAGATCTCTCTGTGGAGCAGTTTCAGGGGAAACCTGAAACGGGGCATCCTTTCAACAAGTGTGCTGGCCTTTTGATGTGTGTCAGGGATCTCAGGGCTGTGCGTTTGCAGCCTAAACAACAGACATGGTCATTGCTATCATGTAGCTTACAATCTGCTGGAGGAGACTGGACAAAGAGAAAGGGGTAATGACCCCAGAGCTGGTCCCCATCTCCCCAGCCCTGCCTCGCCCCCAGTGGTCAGCCCTCCAGTGGGGAGCAGAGCACCAGGGGGAAGACACCTGCTGGGGCCATGTGCCTTACTAATGAGATTTCCCAACCACGTATCTAGTAGAATGTATTCTATGTTTAAAGTATCAAATAAAGTCCAGTGAGGAAAGTCTAGTGACGTTGCTATTGTTTGATCCCTGTCTTACACATGAGGACACTGAAGCTCAAGAAGGGCAAAGACTCTCCATGTAGGAAGGGTAGGAAGGTTCACTTCCTGTGTTGGGGGTGGCTGCTCCATTGGAGCCTGTCTTCTTGCTGTGGCACTGATAGCCACTAGCCATTTAAAGTTAAAATTTAGCATTTCAGTGTTTGGCCACACCACATTTCGAGTACTCAGTAGCCACAGGTGGCCAGTGGCTGCTGTATCAGACAGTGCAGATACAGAACATTTCCAACATCATGGAGAATTCTATTAGTGCTGCTCTAAAACAGAGGTCACCAAACCTCTGCCACATCTGGCCCACTGCCTGTTTTTATAAGTAAAGTTTTATTGTGCCACATCCATGCTTATTCATTTACATACTGCCTATGTCTGCTTTTTGCAGAAAGTTCTACTGGACAGCACTGCTCTAGAGCAGAGGTTAGCAAACTCCACCCATGGGCCAAATCTGGACCACTGCCTATTTTTATAAAGTTTTATTGAAACACAAACCCATATATTCATTTACATATTGCCTAAGGCCGCTCTCTGAACTATAGCAGCAGAGGTGAGTGATTGTGACAAAGATCATCTGGCCCACAAAGCTTAAAATATTTACTGTCTTGCCCTTCATAGAAAGTTGGCCGACCCTTTCTTTAGAGAAGGTCTTACGGCACAATTTGACAATTATTGATCTAAAACTCATTCTCAAAGTGTGGTTTCTGAACCAATAGCATCAGCCTCACCTGGGAACGTGTTAGAAATACAAGTTCTTGGGTCCCACCCCAGGCCTGCTGAATCAGAAACGCTGGAGGTGGGGCCTGGGCTCTCATTTCACCAGCCTTCCAGGTGATTCTGATGCATGTTCAAGTTGGAAACCACTGTCCCAAAACACAGAGCAAACGCCAACAAGTGACTGGTACGGTGAAGGTGCGAATGGGCTCCTGTGGGTAACAAGAGTTTGGAAAGATGCCAAGAGAGTGATAGCCCATCTGCTGCCTGGTCCCTCAGCAGCAAAACCTTTGACAGACGTTCCACGGAGGCCGCGCCAACCAGGGGAGGACCCTGTACCAGCCACTGGCGCCATGCTCAGGCCCCACTGCCGTCGGCCCCGCCCTCCCACGGAGTTGTCAGCACATTTGGAGCTGCCTCCACACATAAATTCATGGACCAGCTGTCTCTTTTAATCTGGTTGCAAGATGAAACCATTAATAGATGTCAGACACATTGGCAATGATCTCTTCATTAATAATTTCCTCCTTTCTGAGGAAAAAGAAATTAGTAACAAGCAACCATCAATAATTCAAAAATACAAGTTAACCTTTCTATTAGCAGAGTGACTGTGCACACGCCGCAGACGCTTTCAGAGCCAGTAGTTCTGGTTTGAGTAATGTTTTGATGGCAGGAATATTAATATGCATTAATGCTGTCAAGATGTGCAAATATAAATAACCCAAATGCAACTTAGAAATCTTAAGTATTTTCAGGTTTAACCTCATGATCCAACCATTTTTTCTGTTTAAAAAAAAAAAAATGCATGTAGTATCCAGTAATATCACTCCGTTCAAAAGGAGGACTTCATAATGGAATCCATTTCCAGTTTGAGGTCCTTGTGGTTAGAAAGATTTCCCTGAAGCTTTACCGATACTGCCGATCAGTAATTTCTCCCTCCAAAGTTCTGCCTCCTGGGGAAGTAAGAGCCGGGACGCCCTTCCAGGTAACCTTCGTCTGGAGATTGGGTGTGCTCCAGGTAAGCGTTCTCAATTTCTTAAAACCCTTCCCATTCCTCTTCTGATAGATTTTCAGGCCCACGGCACCTGGTTCCTCTTCTCAGCCATGCTCCATTTTGATAATGTCCCTCTTCCGGGGAGGACTTGCACCTGCCTGCATTCTCCACCCCTCCATTTACCACCCAAGTGACCACACACTCGTCACTTTCCCTCTCCAAATGTGTTTCCCCATCTGTGAAATTGGGTGATTATTCCCACCTCGCTGAGCTGAGTGAGAATTAAGTGAGTTAATGGATGTGAACACGCCTAGTACAGGGCCAGCCCACTCAATAGTCCATTTCCCTTCCTTTCTTCCCACTTCCAAGTCTTAAATTCACCAGACCACCCCAGCTTTGACTCTAGGCCAACTGTCATAGACACCTGGACAACAGCATGGCACGGGAGGCCAGCTGCTTCTTCCTTGGGCCAAAATACCAGCACATGGTCCAGATTGTTGCCAAGTAGACCTCAGTGTCTGAGGTGCCCCAGATTTAATGCTAGCATCTCACCCAAGTGGCATCTGCCAAACAGCTGTTTCTGGTAATTTTTTTAAAAAGCTAAGTGATGTGTGGCAAGTACCCATCACAAGTGTTTTCACTTCTGACTGACACCTGGCCTCATTGCTGGGCAGTGGGGATGTTAAGATAAAGTGATCCCATCTGCAAGGAGCCCACAGTCCGCCCACACTGAGAGGTCACCCAAGCACACTGGGGACAGGGTGGTGTTAGAGTCAGGGGTTGAATAATGGACGTCAAACATGATTGAGATATGGCCCCAAGCTTTAGTTCTTGCTTCCAGCAAAGCGGCTTCTCTGATGAAGCAGGCGAAAAGCCACCATTCTTGCAACAGCTTGGTGCCCTGGAGTTGAGCACGTGCCTTTTCAGAGCACTGAGATCCCCGCAAGACCTTCAGCCCTGGCCAGGTGCGGTGGCTCGTGCCTGTAATCCCAGCACGTTAGGAGGCTGAGGCAGGCGGGTCACCTGAGGTCAGGAGATCTAGACCATTGTGGCCAACATAGTGAAACCCCGTCTCTAGTAAAAATCCAAAAATTAGCTGGGGGTGGTGGCACGTGCCTGTAATCCCAGCTACTCAGGAGGCTGAGGCAGGACAGTTGCTTGAACCAGGGAGTCAGAGGTTGCAGTGAGCCGAGATCGCACCACTGCACTCCAGCCTGGTGGCAGAGCAAGACTCCATCTCAAAAAAAAAAAAAAAAAAAAAAAAAAAAAAAAAAAAAAGGCCTTCAGCCTTTCTCCTGGTCCCTGACTCCCAACTCAGATTCCAGAATGTCTGTGAACCTGTTGCTTCTCCCCACCCCCGCTGCAGCAACCTTAGCTCTGACTTAGCTTCTTACTGCCTGAAGTCTTGTCCCTCCCAACCGCTCCCCACACACAGCAGCCAGAGTGGTTGTTCAAGAAGACAGTCACTCCACAACCTGTTGCTCACCAGCTTAAAACCCTTCACTAATGCCCCCACTGCCCTCAGCATGAAGTCCACAATCCTTACCATAACCAACAAGACTCTCCACTGGCTGGGCCCAGCCTGCCGTTTTTTGTTTGTTTGGAGACAGAGTCTTGCTCTTTCTTTCACCCAGGCTGGAGTGCAGTGGTGCGATCTCCGCTCACTGCAACCTCCACCTCCCGGGTTCAAGCAATTCTCGTGCCTCACCCACCCAAGTAGCTGGGATTATAGGTGTGTGCCACCACGCCTGGCTAATTTTTGTATTTTTAGTAGAGATGGGGTTTTGCCATGTTGCCCAGGCTAGTCTTGAACTCCTGGCCTCAAACAATCCCCCACCTCAGCGTCCCAAAGTGCTGGGATTACAGGTGTGACCACCACGCTTGGCCCAGCCTGCCTTTCTAAGCCTATCCGCTCCCTAACTCACCTTGGACCACCCCTCACCAAAGGGAAGTCTTCCCAGGTAGAGAAGAAAAGAAGGGCATTCCAGGTGGCTGGAACAGCCTAGGCAAGTACTCAGAGATCTGAAAGAGTCTGCAAGTTCAAAGAGGCAAAGCTGAGACCTAAGCGCAATGCTCTCTGTTCTCTCATTTCATTTCCTGCACGCTCCATTTACCCTGTGCTCCAAGCCGCACACGACAACTGTCCATTACCTCCCTCTGGGCCTCTGCCCATGTAGTTTCTTCTCTCTGGAATGCCAAAATCAAAAGCAGCATCCTTCCTTATGCAGGCATCTAAATCTTTATCCTTCAAGGCTCAGCATTGGGCAGGATCTGTGGGCTGGATGAAGAATTAGTGAATTCCATCCTTATTGGAACCATCTGCAGATCCGCCTTCTCCACCAGGGTGACAGCATTGAGGGATGCCACTACTGTCTTACACACCCTCAGGTCCCCAAAGCCAACCCAGCATGGCATACAGCAAGCACTCAATACATACGGGTTAAGACTAGGGCCAAATTTGCCTACCAGGGCCATATACATTCTGCATGAGCTGTTATCAAACAGAAGGGACAGTGACCCATTTATCAAGATCTATGGGGAAACCAGCTCATGAGCAAGACCCCAGCAAGGCTCTCGGGTGTGCAGGATGAGATGATGGGGTGGTGCTTCCCCACTGTGTCTGGTCCTGAGAACCACCAGGAACCCTTGTTAATAACTCACGTTCCCCAGACTGATAAACCCAATGCTTCAGGGAAGAGCCTGGACATCTGTCCTTTTTATCAGACTGAATCTCACAAAAGGTCATAACTTGGTGGTTCTGTCCAGGCCAATGCAGAACCTGTCCTCCGGTCAGACTGCCAGAAGCACCTGGCCTGGGGGCTCAAAGTAGTAACAGGGCTGTCCACGGCAGGAAGAAACCACGGTAAAGTCCCCAGAGGCTTTAGTGGCCTGTCTGCCCATGGCACTGAGCCTCTTCTGGTGAGGCCCGAGTCCCAGGAACAGCAGATGCCAACCTCTGAGAAAGAAAAGGCACCAAGAGACTTGAAGCAGAAATGATACAGAAAGAACGCCTCATGTTTATAGAAACTTCTGCAAACTTTCTTCAGACCTCTGGTTTACAGCGTTGGCTTAATTAGAATTCTTGGTTCTTAATATACTTTCATGATGTTTTCCTGCATAGCCCTCTCTTATTAATATTATTAGGTTTGCTACTTTGTGTTACGGCATGTAACTGTTATTTTATTTTCATTATCTTATTATATTTTGATAAGCGCCTAGAGATCTTCCATAACAACCACTCCCTGATAGTAACAGAATTCTGCTCACTACACTTCATCCCTGCAATGATGTACAAAGAAACTTTGGGCTGGCAAGAGGACCTTCAGGAGAGACCCCAGAGCCCGTTTGTTCCTGGATTTCTGCTGCAGTGGTTCTCAACCCCTCTGCATATGAGAACCACCTGGGACCCCACCCTCAGCCACTGATTTGAGTAGGCCCCAAGCAACAGTATTTTTAAATCTTCCCCAATTATTTCTACCAAGAACACTGCAAGGACTCCTCAGAGTTCTCCCCACCCCCAGGCAGGTGACATATAAATCATCTAAGAAGTTTTTGGGGGAACAGCTACACAGAGCTCTACCCACCTGTCCTTATAACCTAATATACTTTCCTAAAGATGCCCCCCGACTTGCTCACCTTAGGGGATCCCTGCACATGGGACCCATGCTACTGAAGAGGGTGTGCTGGGCAAGTGGCCGACATACTTCTCAATGTGGGGGCCGGGACCACACCTGCACCAGAACCGGGCTGTTTGTTAATTATGCATGGAGCTGAATCAGCATTTCTGGAGGTTGAGGCTCAGGAATTTGCATTTCTAACAGGCATCCCAGCTGATTCTCAGGCACACAGGAGTTTGTGAATGGCTGATGCAGTGTCAGGGACAAGGAAAGTTGAGAGCCTCCAGGCACAACTCCAGGGCTGCCAGGCCAGGTCTGTATCTTGCCCATTCTGTGTCTCAGACACTTATACGGGCTTAAAGGATAAATACTGAGCGGGGAACACATACATTCCTTGTATTTTAGGCAAGACTCTTCTTCTTATGAATGACGGACACCCAACTCAAACAAGCTTAAGTGAAAAGAGGAACCCAGTGGCTTACTTAGCTGAGCACTTCATGAGCACCTTCAGGCAAAGCTGGATCTAGGTACTCAAATGATGGCATCAGGCCTCCTCTCTCTCCCTATCTGTCTATCTCTGTCTCTGTCTCTATCTCAGCTGGGCTTCTCTCTGTGACTAGTCAAAGAAACTGGCCAATGCCAGCTCCATACCCAGGTCTCACAGCTTACCACCTTCAGTATAAAATGAGACCTTCTGAACACCCCACCACACTATCCACAAAAACCCAGTAAAGATATTTATTGGGTGATTTGGTTCACATCCTATCTCCTGAATGAATCAATTTGGCCAGGGATATTGGCAAGGGGAAGGGGTGTCACCATAATTGCCCATCCTAGGTCTTTTGTCCACCTCTCTGTATTGAGGATGACAGCCATAAATGACAGCCCCATGAAGACTGAATGGAGTGGGGAAGGGCAATCTTCTCCAAATGATCTCAGCAGTCTGGTGGCACTGGTCTAGCTCTCTTAAAAATCCCTTAAATAGGCCGGGCGCGGTGGCTCATGCCTGTAATCCCAGCACTGGGAGGCCGAGGTGGGCAGATCATGAGGTCAGGAGATCGAGACCACAGTGAAACCCCATCTCTACTAAAAATACAAAAAAAAAATTAGCCGGGCAGTGGCGGGCGCCTGTAGTCCCAGCTACTCGGGAGGCTGAGGCCAGAGAATGGCGAAAACCCAGGAGGCGGAGCTTGCAGTGAGCTGAGATCGCGCCACTGCACTCCAGCCTGGGCGACAGAGCGAGACTCCGTCTCAAAAAAAATAATAAAATCCCTTAAATAAGTGGTCTAGAGACTTAACCAGTCACCTGGGGGCCTACTCTTTCAATACGTCCTCGTCCTCTCCATCTGACGCTTGTTCTAACCCCCCATACCCAGATAGACCGTGTGATTTTTGTTGTTGTTGAGACAGGGTCTGGCTCTGTCGCCTAGGCTGGAGTGCAGTGGTGCGATCTTGGCTCCCTGCAACCTCCTCCTCCTGGGTTCAAGCGATTTTCGTGCTTCAGTTTCCCGAGTAGCTGGGATTACAGGCACGTACCATGACGCCCGGCTAGTTTTTGTACTTTTAGTAGAGAAGGGGCTTTGCCATGTTGGCCAGGCTGGTCTCGAGCTCCTGGCCTCAAGGGATCCACCCGCCTCGGCCTCCCAAAGTGCTGGCATTACAGGTGTGAGCCACCGTGCACAGCCTAACCCTGTGATTTTTACACAACCTCTTTCTCCTCTGTACCAAAGCATGTTACCCTCAAAATGTTTTCACCCAGCCAGTTAGTCTTTCGCCAATCCAGTGAAACTGAACTGTACTTACTCTGAGCCATGCATGCAGCTAAAAGCCTATGCACGTTATCTGCCCCACAATTCTCTTATTATTACCCATTTACACGAGAAGAAACTGAGGCACAAGGAGGTTTGTTGATTTGGAATTGATTTGGTTTTAAGTTTTGTTTTCTTCCCCACAGCTCCTGGACTTTTTAAAATTCCTGGAATTGTGTCTCTCTATCATGGGGCTGGTACTATTACAATATGTTTCAGAAAACAGCATCTGTGTACGAAGCATTGTATTATACAACACAGAAATACATTTCACCCCAAATGATAGCAGTGAACCTCAGCCCCCAGAATCTCCTTCTCGCCTTCATGAAACAGAGCTGGGATGATGGCAGAGGACTCCAGAATGCACTGAGATTGTTCCTTGGCTTGACAAATGGCAAAGGACTCTAGAACGCACTGAGATTGTTCCTTGGTGTGAGGAGCCAGACAGCACATGTTTCTTCAAGCCATTCTCACATCAAATAAAACGTTGATAAATCATTGTTTCTCTAAGCTTGAAAAATGCTAATAACTCAAGACAAGACGAAAGTGAGTTTGTTGAAATCAACGTGAAGGATCGAGGGTACCAACTTGAAATGTAAAACCATAGAAAATATCATCTGGGAACACGGAAATCATCTGTCTTATCTGGAAGCCTGACTCCAGAGTGGCAAACTTAGAGACTGGTTTGAGGACAGAGTGTGCCCTGTGTGCTGGGGAGGGGTGTAAAGGACTGGGATTGGGGGGGTGGCTCGAGATGTTCTTTTACCCACAAATACACTGTACATCACTGTCTGCCGCTGACGCTTAAGGATTGATAACCTTGGGGATGTTTCACTCTGGTTTTGCTTCCGCCTCTGCAATGTTTGAACTTGCATTTTCTGAGCCGCGTATGCAACGAAAAGCCTTACATGCATTACCCACCCTTCACCTCTCTTACTAGTCCTATTTACAGGTGAGAAAACTGAGGCACAAGGAGTTTTGCTGATTCAGGATTGATACTGGTTTTAGGTTTTGTTTTCCTCCCGACAGCTCCTTTAAAATTCCTGTAATTGTGTCTCCCAATCATGGGCCAGGAATATGAGAATCAGCTGTGAACTTCGAGCCTGTCCATCTCAAAACTCTTCATCTCCAAGACATTTCAATAGAGCTTTGCCAGAAAACAAAAATAAATAGTGTTCGGTTTACCCAGAAGCCAAATCCCTTGTAATAAGTTCTGGGTCAGGTTCTTCCCAGAGCAGGAGAATGTACAGTTGTAGTTTGAGTTGATTTTATTTCTTCGAGGCTTTGCTTTTCTAGTCTTTCAGGCCTTACCTCACTCCCTCAGGAACAGCTGAAATATGAGAAGAGACCATATGGCCCCCAAAAAGTCCCCAGATTAGCCAAGATTGATGCCACCCGGGGCCCAGTTGGGGTCAACGCCCTGTGTCAGGTGCGCTGTCTGTATAATTCCTGTTTCCTGTGAGAAGAGCATTAAAGGCCTGTGAATGTTTTAAAATGAAATGCAACCTCTTAATAATCAGGTTTCTCCACTCTGCTAGGATTCAAAAAAAAAAAATTAGCAACTGACAAATGTTAAAAATTTCCTCGCTGCTAATCATGCTTCCCCCTGCCTTCCCTTACTTTCCCTCCTCTCTCTCTTCTAACATGCATTTATTTTCTATTTGAAAGCCAATCTCACTGGTTATTAGACATTCTCCCTGCTGTCACTATCAGTAAATTATTAAACAGCTGACCAAGCTTTGTTTTAAAATGATTCTCTTATGAAGCTCAGTGATATATTTGCTATGAATACTGAATGGTGCCGCGGTCTCTAAGGACATGTGAATGATTCCTATTTACTACCTTTAGCAAAATGTGTGTGCAATTAGCGGCAAGAACTTGACTCGAATCACAGTTACTAGGGATGCCTGTAGCTCATTTACATGGAGCTCCCTTTACTCATTACACTCCTGCCCCGGAGAAGCGTGTTAAGATTCTAGGCCAGGTCACGAAATAGCATATAGACTTGTCTTTTGTCATTCCTCACCTCCTTTCTTGTCTTGCCACTGCTGAGCCTTGACATACCTGTGAGAATCCTTTGTTTCATGGAGCAGCGGGTTCTAAGTGAATTTTTGCTTAAAGAAAATAAACGTGATTGAGAGAAAATTACTTACCTGTGTCTCTGCTTCTCATCTATAAAATGGTCGTCATAATTTCTACCTCATGGATTCTATAATGAGAACAAAGTGCTGAGCACAGTGCCTGGCATCGGGTAAATATTTGGGAGGTGATGGATACTTATTCTCCTGTTGACTGCTGCATTAGTCCAAACTCTCAGTTGTAAGTGACAGAGACCTATCTCCAATTCACCTCAGCCAAAGAGGAAACACAGTGGCTTCCCTAATCAAACAGTGGTTGATCAGTCAAGGTCTAACTTGGAAAACAGAAACTGCTTCAAGTATTTGCAACAGAGGGGATTTAATGCAGGAAATTGGCTACACAGATGATGAGAGAGCTGAGAGACCAGGAAGGAGGAGGAAGGTAACACACAAATACATGAGCGCAAGTAGCTACTGCCAGCCTGGAAAGGGATGGATACAGGTGCTGGAAGCCTAGGAGTACATGAATGCATGGAAGCTGGAACCCTGACAGATGTGTTCAGGGGAAGCTGAGGCCAAGGATGATACTCCTTTGCTGCTGGAGAAATTGCCCAACACAGAGAAAGAGGAGGAGAAATTCCCTTGCTTCTCCTTTTCCCCTGCCTCCAGCATCCAATCAGCATCTTCCATTGGCCAAACCACTGGAAGCCAGCTGAAACAAGAGTCTCAGAGAATGCAGCCACCAGGGATCAGCCTCTCTGATTACAGAGCAGAGCAAGGAAAGGAAAGGCATGAATCTGAAGGCAAAAGGCTCAGGACCAGCCCAGATGGGAAGGGAAGTGTATGGCCAGCCTTAGATGCCAGTCAACCTTCACAAGGACTCTGCCTCTACCTCCTTTCTCTCAGTTCCTCAGCATTCTTCTCCCAGCACTGTTTGCCAATGGCAGACAGCATGACTGAGGGTGTGCTCATATCCTCCTAATTCCATGTTCAGAGAAAACAGGATGCTTTTCTCCCAGCACCAATTTGAAGAATCCTGATTGGTCACATGCCCATCCCTTGAACCAATGACTGTGGTTGAGTAATGAAATACTATGACTTGTTTAACTTGAGTCATGTGCTCATCTCTGTTGGCAGAGAGGCTAGATTTGATCTGAGAGTCAGGGGGAAGGGTGCAGAAAAACAATAGATACCCCCAAATTAGAGTAGGACTATTCTCTCAGTGGACTAAGTCAGAAAGTTTTAAGAGTGCAATGGTCATTAGTCCCGTTCACTGAATATTTCTAATTTTCCCTCCAGAGAGAGTGGGATGACATTTTTCTATCTCCTTAGAATTAAGTGTGACCAGGTGACTTGCTTTTGCCAAGGAAATGCGAGCAGAAGTGATCCACGTTGCTTCTAGGTGGAAGCTTTATAAGCAGTAATATGCCATCCTCTCTTTCCTTTTGATATAGCGATTGGCAATGTTGTACATAGTGGCTGTTCCAGCAGCCTCAGTCCCAGAATAAGAAAACATGAGCAGAGCTTCCTACCAGTCCATAATGGGCATGTAGCGTGTGCCATAAACAAGCCTCTGTGTTTTAAGCCACTGCAATTTGCGTGTTGTGTATTACAGCAGTGTAACCTGAACTATCCTGACTGGGTCTATGAGAAAAGTACTCAAAGCAGTGATTCTTCTGAGCTTTGTACCAGGGGCAGCTGCCCATCAAAACAATGCTTGACACTAGCCTCAAACAACCAAAAATGTTAATAGAGGGCAGCGGAAGAAACTGGATAGTACTTGATGTTCTTGGAATCATCAACTGCTGCCACCCTTCCTCCTCTCCCTCATGCCAGTCAACATATTTGCCCAGCTGGAAAGTGATGGCTGTAATAAAAACTACCATTTATTGATCATGTGCCATATGCTACACACTGCATAAAGCATCTACTGGCATATTATCTTGACAACAAGTGTGTGCAATAGACCCATATTTCAGATGTGAAAACCAAGGCTCACAGCAGCAATCTAACATCCCAAAGTCACAGAGCTGGTTGAGCTGGAATTCATCCTCTAGATTGTCTGACCTCAGAATATGTGTTCTTTTTTTTATTCATTGGTTTAAAACAACAAAATTTCTTTCTTATCATGTAAAGTCTGCCATGGTTTGCACAATTTTTCAAGAGAGCATTCCATGACTGCACCACACCTCCCAATCAATAGATGCATCCTCACTTGCACAGGCAGAAGAAGAGGAAGGTGTAGAACTGTGCATCTACTTTTAAATGCATTTGCTCACATTTTGTTGGTCAAACCAGTCACATGGGCACACCTAGTTTCCAGGTGGTGGGAAAATATAATCCTATCAGATGCCTGAAAGGGGGAAGTAAAAAATATCGGTGAACAATACCAGTGGCTAACATTCTGAGTCAGAGTGTGTATGTTCTTAACCTATAAAATAATATCTCCTTTATACACTCCTATGAATATCCCCCCATCTGAAAAAATCTGTTCCTATTTGATTATACCTGCATTGTCATTCCTTCCTAGATGCTATGATCATTCCTATCCCCGATCATAAAAGATTTAAGAGACCTGATTGAGTAGTATTGGTGACTTGCTATCAAATCACTCTAATTGCTGGCTCCATGAAGGCTTTGACTCCGGCTCTGAAGACAACACTTTTGTCTTGACCCTTCTGACCAAGCTCTTTTTTTGTTCTCTAGATCTAAAACTAGGATCCCACCTTATACCCTTGTGTCTGAGCCACTGCTTAATACTGTGCCTGTAATGCCAAGCCCTCCAAGACAGGAGACTTGCTTTCACTGGTATTCCAGGGCTGGTTTCCTGGCACAGAGCACTAGTTTTGGTTAGGCATTGCTACCTCCTACCAGGCCTCCTTGTAGTGACTACTGACCTTATTCTGTAGTTGGCTACTAGGTTATGTCTGGAACACCCCACCCCAGCTGGTCTGCTTCAACTGTAGCTAGTTTAGTCCCTCCCACAGTTAACCAAACTTTACCTCTGATGGAATTCTTGCAACTGATGAGAATGTTACCCATACTTATCTTAACAAATATAGTTTGGTCATCTGTCATGTGCCAATGTCAGACTAGGTACTAAATATAAATTAGTGAAGAAAATAGATACTCTTATGGCTTTAAGGAGCTTACTTTCTAATGAGAAGACACACAAGACAGATAATTACAACAGAGCATGCTGTACACTGTTATAGAAGTTTCTAAATTGTCCTGTTCCTACACTCACGGCTCCAAGAACACTGCTTTCCTGCCCCTCCTCTTTCCTGAATGTATATTATTAATATATGCCTATAGAGCTGGATTGCAGTACTACATTTCACCAGTATGTGCCGCCACCTACCACACGCTGTGCCAAAGCCCAAAAGTAAGCTTCTTTTATTTAATTGTCAAACCTTGGCACCAAAAGCCAGGTGAGAGTTGATGAGGCTTGACCAGGGCATCAGTTATTGAGACAAAGAGAAAGAGAAAAAAAGAAGGAGTCAAGAAATATTTAAGAGGTAGAAATAACAGGATGTGAGGATGAGAGAGGGGAAGGAGACCAGTTAAGGAAGACACAGACATCCTGAAAACTATGTAGATAATACAAACAAGGAAGGGCTTAAGGAAGCCCACATCAAATGCTGAGGCACAGTTTCAGTTATTAGCTTTAGCTGATGAATTTGGTGTTTCCACCATAAAGGTATTTTGGTAATAAACCATCTCTTACTTAAATGACAGTGACTAGGATTGTCTTTAGCAAACTCATAACCAGAAGCCATCAATCCACCAAGTCCCACAACAGGATTTGATCCCCTTGCAGCTGGCAGGAGGTTAGAGGAAATCCCCCATGAATGTCCCTGAACACATATGATTGCTGTATTAGGCCGTTCTCACACTGCTATGAAGAAATACCTGAGACTGGGTAATTTATAAAGAAAAGGGGTTTAATTGGCTTACGGTTCCACAGGCTGTACAGGGAGCATGATGCTGGCCATTTGCTTGGCTTCTGAGGAGGCCTCAGGAAACTTACAATCATGGCAGAAAGTGGAGGGGAAGCCAGCTCGTCTTACGTGGCTGGAACAGGAAAGAGAGTGGGGAGGTACTACATACTTTTAAACACCCAGATCTCATGAGAATGCTATCATCAGAACAACACCAAAGGGATGGTGCTAAACCATGCATGAAGGATCCACCCCCATGATCCAATCACCTCTCACCACACTCCATGTCCAACATTGGGGATTACAACTGAACATGAGATTTGGGTGGGGACACAGACCCAAACCATACCAATCACCTATGGGATGCTATATCATTATCTCACTAATTGTTTCCAGTTCTGAAAACATGCATTACAATCCCCATTTCATGGAGAACAAAGTAGAAGAGTGATAAATTTGAGGGACTCTTCTATGCTGGAAATAAAACTGTGCCTCAAAGAACTCATGACCTTTCAATTGCATTGTATTTCCTAGAAGTGTCCACCAGATTTCTGTAAAGCACCCTGAATCCAGCTTGAAGTTGTCAGACTTCGGCACCTAGAACTGTTGTTTTAAAAACCATTTATTGGGAGATATAACAAAGAAGTGGCAGAGCCCCAGGAACAGAACCTTATATCTTAGGGACCAACACCTGTTGTCGGCTGGATCAAGAAGGACCAGGTGGTAACTTGAGAAAAGCAAGTGCTGCCATTCACTTTGATCCCATAGGCGTTTACTTATTGAAAAGTGGATGTTGAATTTGGAAGCCTGGCTCAGAAAGGCCCAAGTGCAGAATCTGGTTCCAATAAGTCAATCTAATATTTTAATTACTCATCACATTTTCCAGCAGGCTCTGAAAGCAAAGAAAGTGATACGCCTTATCTATTCCTTAGAATGAGAGGAGGTTCTATGGAGATGGCAGAGTTAAGAGTTGGTGCTGTTCATCTTCAAAGGGACTCGCTAACATAACAAACACTTCTTTCTCAACTTCTGAATCCATGAAGCCTCAAGTGGAAATACTTTCTATCTGTTGAAAAAGCATTCCAGTCTATGGAATCAGTCTCTTGATAAGGCAGTAATTACTGGAGCAATTTTAGCAGGTACAAAGGCATTTTTAATAGTTTTAATTATTCAAGGGCCTGATTATCTAGTCTGTAGATCAGAGGCCAAGGCGGGGATAAAACTTATGAAAATGGTTACCATGACAGGATAAAGGGAGAATTCAGCCGCCTTCAAACAGAAAGCTGCTCTCTGTGACTTTGCAGTTACATGTTTGTGCCCTGTAGTGCTCACAGAGGATGGATCACTGGACTGGGCACTTATAGTCCTGGGGTCCAGGCCTGGCTCCACCGCCGATCTGCTACATCCTTGCCTGATTCACTTTCCCTTATCAGGACTCTAAAATTAGTAGGTTGGGGGGCGGGGAAGGTATAGGGAATACAATAGATGGTCTCTGGGCCTCTGTCAAGTGTGCTACATTCTATAGTTCCATAGGGCTTTTTTAAAAGTATAGATTCTATTGAAATGTTTTCTGTGGACAATGAAAATCCAGGGGAAGTTTATAAGCACGTAAGGGCTTTGATCATATTTTGAGTTAGGAAGACAGCCACCGTGTAGGGCAGATCAACGTGGGGAGAGAGTGGTAAAAGGTGACATGAGCCATGTCTGACAGATGAGTATGTTTTTACCTGAATGTCTGCTTTTGGATAGAACAAAGGCCACCCCTGTTTATGGAGCCTTTCACCTCTACCTGTGGCCCCATGTGAGGTACTGCAGAGACACAGGCTCTGCCTTCAGGGAGTTTGCCAGAGCAAAGACGCCTTGCTCAGATGGTAGCCCACTGATGGGTCTATCTGGAGGATGATGTCAGAATATTCTGGAAGCAGAGACATTGTCCACTTTCACTGACATGGCAAGTCATGCCTGGAGCCTCTCTGTATGAACCTTCTCTGCAGATGCAATGATGAAACCACCTCACAAACACACCTAAGCCCTGTGTGGGCTTGATGGCTTCCCTCATGGAGTAATTGCCTCACCTCTAACATCACTCCTGACATGCACACCTAGCTTTTATCCAGCCTCAAGTGGTAGGGATTCCATGTATGTTTCCCATATGAGAAATTTTCAGTCAATGTTGGGACAGTTGACAAAGCACTTTCCAATTCATTCTCTTGGTTCCTCCAGCAACCCACAGTGAGTTCCTTCTGGACTCCATCTCCTAGAGTGCAGCACAGAGGTTAAGAGGAAGACTATCTAGTTCAAATCACCACTTTGCCACTCCCTGGCTGTGTGACGTTGGACAAGTTACATAACCTTTTTGTGCCTCCGTTCTCCTATATGTAAAAAATGCACTGTTATAAAGATTAAAGTGGAGTGCCTTATAATAGACTGATGAATGTTTGTGCCCCCCAAAATTCATATGTTGAAACCCTAATCCAAATATGATGCTATTTGGCACTGGGGTTTAGGGGAGGTAATTCAGTCATGAGGGTGGAGTCCTCTTGAATGGGATTAGTGCCCTTATGAGAAGAGACCAAAAAGCTAGCGAGGTCTCTTTACACCATGTGAAGATGCAAGAAGTTAGCAATCTGCAACCCAGAAGAGGGCCCTCACCAGAACTCAACCATGCTGGGACACTGGTCTTCCAGCCTACATAAATGTGACAAATAAATTTCTGTTATTTCTAAGCCATTCAGTCTCTGGTGCTTTGTTATAGCAGCCTGAATAACTAAGACCTGTCTGTACATAGTACATGTACTGTAAATGAGAGATAAGTAAATAACGATGTACCTTTGTGCAGTTTTCTCTGAGTCTATAAGATTCAGTCACCCCATTACTAAAATGGGACAGTAATCCTTACGCATTTATTTAACAAATGTTATTTACTTAACAAATATTTACTGTGCTCCTATTAAGTGCCAGTCATTGCCGTGGGAGCTGGAGATACCACACTAAATAAAACGAAGTCTTCATCTTCGTAGAGTTTGCTTTATTGTAGGTGCAGGGAGCAGGTAGGACAATCAAATAAATGTGCGATATGGAAAAATAGAAAGCAGGTGAATATGGTGGTATGTGTTTTTTAAGATATAGTGGTCAGGGGCCCAGCACGGTGGCTCACACCTGTAATCCCAGCACTTTGGGAGGCCGAGGCGGGTGGATCACCCAAGGTCAGGAGTTCGAGACCAGGCTGGCCAATATGGTGAAACCCTGTCTCTGCTAAAAACACAAAAACTAGCCAGGCGTAGTGGCGCTCACCTGTAATCCCAGCTACTCGGGAAGCTGAGGCAGAATTGCTTGAACCTGGGAGGCGGAGGTTGCAGTGAGCCAAGATTGTACCACTGCACTCCAGCCTGGGCAACAGGGCAAGACTCCATCTCAAAACAAACAAACAAAAAAAAGATATAGAGGTCAGGGAAGGCTTTTCTGAGGGGATGGCGTTTGAGCAGTGATATGAATCAACTTAGCAAGTGATTTGGAGGCAAAGAGTGGATTCCAGTCATAGGGGAGGGCTGGTGAAAAAGGCCTGAGGCAGGACCATGCATGACATGTGCAAGGAACAGCTGAGGCCACTGTAGCCAGAGTACAGCAGGAGAGGAGAAAGTGGTAGGTGAGATCCCAGGGGGAGACTTGGGGCCTAGAGCTCACAGAGTCTCACAGGCCAGGTCAGGACATAAAGAGTATCCTAATGTGGATACTCTCATTGGAAGCCCACAGTAGGATTTGAGAGAAGAGTGTGATGAGTGCGGGCTGACATGGACACTAGTTACATAGGGCATGGCAGAATGTGAAACTGTGGTCCACCACAGACAGACACAAGGTGTTCAAGAAGTTAGGGGAGAGAGATTATTTCAGACTCCAGAGAGCTTCAAGAAGGCAGTAGCATTTGAGCTGAGTATATGTTCAATGGGAGGAAGCCAATTTTCAAATGAAGGAGAAGCAGTGAGCATGATGCTTATGGGGTTTATTTGTTGATTTATTCATTCATTCACTTATCACTGGCCCCTCTCTGCACTGCATCCTGTACTAGGTGCTAAGGATACAGTGGCGTGTCCATTATATCCAGCCTGGCCCCTGTCTTCAATGAGTTCACAGTACACGTTGGGTGGAGAGAATAGCTTAGGCTGGTGCTAATTCTTGTTAAGCCCCTAAGATTCCAGGCTTGTTACTGCAGCATAACATAGGTTGTGATCTCCAGTACTGAGTGAGGTGCTGGTCATGTGTCAGCTTTCCTAACAGGTAGATATTTGTCACAAAGGCCATGACATTGATGATATTCCCTCTGATTGAGACAACTCCATCAGTAAACCCTCTTTACATTTATACGATCATCTTCAAGAAAACCTGTAGTGCATTTGGCCACCAGTATGGTACCAAGGTCCTAATAACAGTTCATCATCTCAAAGAAAAAAGTGAAAAACAAAACTAAAATCTATCCTGAGATAATAAGTCATCCCAAAGAACAGTAATCTAGCCTCAGTTTTAATCAAGCTCTTTAAGGAGTGCTTGCTTTGTGCCAGGGACTCTTCTAAGTGTTTCACAACAATTAACTCATTTAATCTTCACAACAGGCTGTAGCCCTGCACACACACTTCATCCTCACTACTTCAGCACACGCTGCCTGATGTCCAGCTGTCAGCTCATGCATTGCTTTGCCTGAGGCCTTTCTCTTCCTGACAGAGCCCACGTTGCAGCCTGAATGGCAGGCCAAAAGTGTCAGGGAATTAACACCCCCACCGGGCATATGCACTCACACGGCACATGTACATTCATGCACTTGCACATGAAAGCAGTCCTCAATTAACGCTGGCTTGGAGTTGGTGTATAAATACCCCACCTCCTTCACCCCTGGATTACACATTTTACCCTGAGTGTTTTACAGTCTCCAGAGCTCCCCAGGGGGATTAAGGTCAAGTCACCTGCAGTGGTAATTTGCTCTTTCCAGTCTTCCTTTACTACTCGTCTACCTTCACCTCCCAATTAACTAATTGCTCTTAAATCTATGTCTCCGGGTGTTCCCCTGAGGGAACCAGCTTAAGACAACCCTTTCTTTGAGGGAAGAAGATACCACGATAATCATCCTTATTTTGTAGCCAAGAAAAGTAAATCAGAGTTTTCAAACTTATTGAGAGAGAGGCTGAATAATTTGCCCAAGGTCAGAGCTGGTGAGTGGTAGATCCAGGCTTCACACCCAGCCACCAGGCTCCAAGATCCACGCTATTAACCCCGCCACTCTACTGCAAAAACAACCCAAACCACTGAGCACCTGCCTCATTTCATTGGCTTTGTGAGATACACAGGTTGGTGAGCTACATAGATGAATACACATTGTTCCAGATTCATCTATAACCTTCTCTTTGGAGATTCCAGCATGTAATTCAGAAGTGTGTTTGAGAAGGTATTTGATGTGATTTTCAATGCAGTGGCAGCCACAAGGTGATTCATCAGCCGGCTCTCTTTGACAGTGAATTGATCTCCCAGGTCAGGAAGCAAACCTCAATTTACGTAGGATGCACTTGGAATGCGCCCTCATAGTAGCACATGGGAGATAAAGCACAGTCAGTGACAGTTCTTGTCAATGAGTTTGTTATGGCAAGAGGGGAGATGTGGGGCTTTCCGGTCTGAGTGCTACCGCTGACACTCCAGATGTATGCTTTTTTTTTTTTGGTATGATAAACACTTTGTCTGAGTCTTTTAGCCCTGCCTGTCAATTCCTTGACATTTCCACGTCCTCTTTTGATCCAAGTATCTTCATCCAATATCACAAAAGCAAAACAAGTACTTGGTTCTCAGGCCATCAACCATTCTTTTTTCTTTCAAACTAGATCTCTCTGATTTTTCAATTTTGTTTCATGTCCAGATGAGTAATTTCAGAACCATTAGGTTGGTGAAGTCTGAGCTTCCCCACTCAGAATTTCTTGCCTTTGTACAAAAAGAAAAAAAAAAGTCCATCGTAGCAAATTGTCCGTGTGATTCATTTGTTGCAGTCGCTGATGAAAAATTTTTTTTCTTGAAGGTCTTTCGAAGATCCTGCGCCATGATGATAGGAAATAACCCCAGAAAGTGAGAAAAGCAAGGCACAAAAACTTAATATTAGTTTGATTTTGCCATTAGAAAATCTTATTCTTTTTGCTTTTGGGGCGAAATTTGAGCTATAGAGAATGATAAATTGAGAAATAGAAGATCTGATCAAAACTGCCTCTGCTAGCCTAAAGATTAATGTTTTCAAAATACAGTTTTATTTTTCTTATGTCTAGGTTTTCTGTTCTTTATTCATACCTTTAGAGAAATTAAAATTCATATGACTGGTTTCTTCCTGCTTCTCATAAAAGCTGATCATGCTCAACCAACAGCTAGAACTAAGTTTACAAGAAAGAAAGGAGGGAGGGAAGGAAGAAAATGGTGAAATGGGAGACAGGGGGAGAGGGAAGAAAGGACAGGAGGGAGGGAGGAAGAAAAATAGTATGTGGAGGACATTCTTTCCATTTCAAAACTGTAACCACCTCATTGACTATCTACAATGAAAATTCAATGGGCAGTCGTTCAATGCCTCACTTAACTCCATCTGTGTACATTCAACCTCTTAATGCCTTAATTTTAGGGCAGGCCCATTTTATCCTTTTCATCATCTCAGGCACAGAGTAGTGGTAACTTCAGTCCAGAAACAGAGTTTCTTAGTGTACTTCATGCAACACATCTACCTTGAGGCACTTCTACACGAAGACACTTGCTGGATTCTGAAGGGCTAGGAAGATGAATCCGATACTCTGTCAGTCAAGAGATTACGTTAGACCTAATCTGGCTAGGTTAGGCCATGTGACAACCCCCAAATCTTGGTGACTAGAAGCAACAAAAATTTATTTCTTGCCTATGCCACATATCTGTTGTGGAAACACAGAAGCCTTCAATCTACAGTGTCCTCACTCAAGGACCTACGCTGAGGGAGGCTCTATCTCTGTTCTTCCATGATTGCTAAAGCAAGAAAAACGGGATGTGGAGAATCCCATACTGACTTTTTCAAGACCCCACCTGGAAGTGGCACAAGTGACTCTGCTCACATTTGATTGGTCAAAGTAAGTCACATGGTTATGGCTTAGTTCCAGGAGATAGGAAAACACAGTCCTATGTGCCCACAAGAGGAGACAATTAAAATATTTGGTGACCAGCTGCAACGGTTTGAATGTTTGTCCCCTCTGAAACTCATGTTGAAATTTAATCTCCTTTGTAATAGTACGAAGAGGGTAGGAAATCTGACTACGGGATTTGAGAGGTGGGACCTTTGGGAAGTAATTAGGATTAAGAAAAAGTCATGAGGATGGGGCATTAGTCACTTTATAAAAGAAAGGCCTGAGCTAGCACACTCAGCCCCCTCACCATGTGATGTCCCGTGCTACCTGGGAATCTGTGGAAAGACCCACCAGCATGAAGATCCTCAACAGATGTGCCCAGCCTCCAGAACGATAAGAAATACATGCCTTTTCTTTGGAAATTGCCCAGTCTCTGGTATTCTGTTATGGCAACAGAAAACAGACTAAGACTAACAAAGCCAACCACACATCAAATTCTTGATATGGAGGAGCTCATTGTCTTTTAAAGATAGCAAAGCCAAAAAATCTTTTTAGCGGTTCCCTAGGAGAGGAGCAAACTAAATGTCACAAGCTCAAAGGCAGACCTCACCCAGGAAGAAGGGCCTTGGAAAATAAGCTGGATTTTTACAAGAACAGATGAGAAATCAGGCTTTTTAGGTGCAAAGAAGAGCAGAGCAAAGAAGAGAGGTCAAGAACACATGAGTTATGCTGCATAAGACTGAGTAGTTTGTTCTGTCGTAAATAGAATGTGCATTTAGCAGTGTATAAAAATTAAGAAAGACGGTAGGATCAGCTCATGGAAAAATTGCATGACAAGAGATATGGTTTGGCTGTGTCCCCACCCAAATTTCACTCTGAATTGTAATAATCCCCACGTGTCAAGGGCAGGGCCAGGTGGAAATAATTGAATCATGGGGGTGGTTTCCCCCATACTGTTCTCGTGGTAGCAAAAAAGTCTCAGGAGATCTGATGGCTTTATAAACGGGAGTTCCCCTGCAAACACTCTTGCCTGCCACCATGTAAGAAGTCACTTTGCTCTTCCTTCGTCTTCCTCCATGACTGTGAGGCCTCTCTAGCCATGTGGAACTCTGAGTCTATTAAACCTCTTTCCTTCATAAATTACTCAGTCTTGGATATGTCTTTATTAGCAGCATGAGAACAGACTAATACACCAAGCTATGGAGGTGGGAGTTCTTTGAGCAGATTGGGCCATTCATTCATTCATTCATTCACTCAATAAGCAGAAGTGCCATCCTTGGCTTTGAGAATGTAGCAGCAAGATAATGAGAATAATAGACAGGAAATGACTTCAAAAAAGACTTTGACAAGAGAATTGAAAGATTTGGGTGAATTTATGAGGGGTGAACTTATGAGAGTGAGTTCTGGCATCTGGCTTTGGAGATTCAGAGTAGGCTAGAGCGAAATACTCAGAAAACATGGCAAGAACAGGTGCAGGGAGAGGGTGGATGATGGGCCACGTGATGAGCCGGGTTTGAGATAGGCTGAGTTGGAGGTGCCAGGAGTAGCACAAGGGGTCTGCCCAGCCAGCGTTTCCCTACAAGTCACCAGGCATGCAGTGAGCCCTCTAGTACACATTCTGGTGGTGGGCCCTGATCCTCTGTGGGACACTGCCCTGGATTCTGTGGGTAGATCACCCCCTGGCTTTTGCCTCTAACCTCCCACATCTGGGACTGCCACCAGAAGGCTGGCTTTGGGCTCCTAGAGACACTTTGCCCACACACACAGAGATGTAGAAGTGTCTGGGTGTTTATGTCTCCTTGGAGCATCTGCAGCCAATGACTGTCTGGTCCAGGAGAGCACAAGCCCAACTTTTGGGACAACTCCTGAGGCATAACTCATGCCCCCAGAGCTCCCCACAGGGTCAGGTGGAAGCTCCCCTCTTCAAGACTTTTGCCTGAAATCCTGTCTTCACTTGGCCTCCTCCCCTTCGCTGGCCTTCTTCCACCACCTCCCCCCAACACACCCACATACTGGTTTCTCCTGGGAGCAGTTTCTTAACACATCACTTGGAAACAAATCTCCATCCTGGGGTCTGTTTTGCGGGGACCCACCCTACATCCAGCACCTACAGTGTGCCAGTCCCTTTGAAGGACACTGGGGATTGAAAAATTGAGTAATACACAGCCTGGTTTTCAAAGAGCTCACTCTCTGGTGGAGAGACAGATGTATACACTGACAATTTCAGTGCAGTATGTGAATGTGCTGTTAGAGTAAGATGCTAGGGGTGAGTGGGAGGCATGAAAATAAGGTTGAGGGCTCTTGTTCCACCCAAGGGATACAGGGAAGACTTTACAGAGGAAGTGACCTTTAGACTGGATCTTTTAGGATACATAGGATTTTGCTAAGGGAAAGGCAGGGAAGGGCAATATAGGCAGAGAAAACAGTTAATTGAAGTCAAGAGGCATGAAACAGATGGGAAATGGGATGTGGGGAGACTCCAAGTAGCTTGCTATTGCAGGAGCCTAATGGGCGGGGTAGACAGTGGTGGGCAGAGACCACAGATTACTGCAGAAGCCATGTAGGGTGTAGAATTCACCTGTCCTTCCCTTTCTCACTTCTTCACTCCCCAAGTGGTGACCTCAGTATCACTCTAGAAGTGAACCTAGAGCTGTTCATGCAGGAAGGACACTTGCCCTTTAACCTGTACTCCCAGCCCACAGCAGTCTCTTAGTGGTAGGTCTCGCCAAGTCTGGGTCCCCAGCCCGGAGGCACTTGACAGCACCCATAAACTTTCTCTCATCAACTGACGTTGTAGCCAAAGAAAACAGACTCCCAGGAACAGATCAGGGATAAGCAGAAACTACCCAGCGCTTGCCTGGGAAACTCTTGTTGTAGTTCGAGTTCTCCCAGTAGACTCTGTGGCAAGAATTTGAGCACCCAAAATTTATTTGGGAAGTGTGAGAAAATACCCATAGAGGAATGGGGAAGTGAAGCAGGGAAGAAAAGCAGCCAATACAGGGAGTGTTATCAAGCACGTCACCTCTGTGGGAGATGAGCGCTTACTCCCAGGAATGGAATGGGACTGGTGTCATGTACACACCTGAGTTTTCCCACCCCAGGAACAGGGTAATTGGGGTATCTGTATCCCAGGTCCCATCAATCACTGGCTGAGGGCTGCTCCCAGGGAGTGTTAATTCCCTGAAAAGCAACAACGCACCAGCCAGGCAAGGAAGTGCAGGTGCAGAAAGTCGGAAGTCAGGCCACTGTGCCCCGAAGCATGAAGGGCAAGGGAGTTTGACCAGGGCACCCATGATGCACACCACCCTTCATGCTTCTTGTCATTCCTTCCCAGCTGTGGGGGAGAAACATCTCTAAGGACCTGATTTTCCCCTTTCTCCTCCATGTGAAGTTTGGAAGAAGAGTCAGGAAAGAACATCACCAATCAAAAGGAGGGGGCTGATATCCATCTAAAAGCCATTCGAGCTTCATTGTCCCCAACTATTTTGGGCCAGTGTATCTGCCAATTGGCACAGATTTATTTCCTCACTCCATAAAGCAAGTGAGCAAAAGAGAAAGCTAGTTCATAATAACCCTTCTACAAAGTCAAAGCATAATCTGACGTTGGGTTTCTAAGGAATCTGGTTCTTTTCACCTAAAAATGCCTGTGTAAAGTTCTACTAAAGCAGAGAGAGGTGTGCATTTTTTTTAATACCACCACCATTAAGGAAACACAAAGCTTTTTTTGTTTTAGTCCAGTGGTTTGCACAGTGCCCTGAGGCCTAGGAGCTCTGCAGAGGTGTCTCAGGTGGATGAGGAAGGCAGAAAGAGCTTTTTCTGCTCTGAGTCCCTGTCTTAGTTTGTGTTTCCCTAGAAGCTGACCAAGAAACAAGGATTTAAGTGCAAGTTGTATATTTGGGAGGTGATTCTGCGATCACCACTTGGAGAGTGAAGAAGTGAGAAAGGGAAGGAAAGACAACCAACAAAGGGTGAGTTATCAATGCAGTTACCACTGTGGGCAGCTAGAGCCTGTGCCTCCTAGGGACCTGTATGAGCCAGTCTAGAGCACAAGCATTGGCAACATCCCACCTGAGGTGTGCGGGAGCTGGGGTATAAATACCACGGCTCCCTTCAGTCATTAGTTCAGAGCTGCTTGTAGGGGATGTTGATTCTCTGGGACTTCCAGCCTGCCCAGAAGCGGCAAAACGAACTCTGGCAGCCAGAAAAAGCCCTTGGGCAGGGAGGGAGTGACAGGGAGCATGTGCTGGCAGTTGGAATTTAATGGAAGAAGCCAAAGTTTTGCAGAACAAGAGAATATGCAAGAGACATCAATAGCATGGGATACAGCCCCCTATTCTTAGTCCTCTGAGAAGAGAGGCTTAAATCTTCTGTTTTACATATCTGGGTGGCACTAGAGATGTACTAAGAAAAAAGAGGTTTTAAAACCTCTGGTCTGATACAATGCACTTATTTTACAAATAAGGACGAAGGGGCCCAGAAAAGAAAGTGTGTAGCAATGTGGGGACCAGAGCTGAGATCTCTTGAGCGTCAGACCAGGGCTTTTCCCACGCTGCACACATTTTGGCCCAAGCCGATTTTTGCTGCTATTTCATTTTTTCAGACTCCTTTTGTCCACATTGTCCCTGTTCTCCACGTATGCCCCTGCGACCCTAGCCGACTGTTGCCCAGCATCAACCACTCGCGCTTCCCACCAGTCACATAGAATGCCATTCTCTTTCCATCTTTATCCAGCTTCTTTGACAAAAACCTTTTATTACATTTGCAAACAGTGACCAAAAAGTATGAAAACCAGAGGATTGATGTTGGCACAACCACTTTGGAATTAAATGTAAATACTCCACTTCACTTGGGCGACATGCTGGGCTGATAAAACAGCTTCTGCAAACTCAATATCAAGGAGTCTGTTTCCAATACAGCTGTCTATTGTCTTTCGTGTTTGAAGATCACTCAAAAGGCTTTGGGCTGTTTTATACACGAACATGTGGATGTCTTAATTTATAAAAATCACTGTGCATCCCATTAATCTCTGCATCCTCAGTACCCAGGACTCTTTCTTGACCACAATAAATGCTCAATAAATGTTCACTAAATGAATGAACAAAAAAAAGACAGCTCTTCACTCTATGCTTCCCCTCAAACTGAAATCAAAAGGCCAGCCAGCTGTAGGGATTTTCATGTGCACACTGAGTTTCAGTGACATTCCGTCAAAAATTGATCATGATCTCTTTGTCAGACTTTTCTTGAACTATACTGACAAAAAAATTAAAATCATTCCATTCATTAAATAAATATGTATTCAGTGCTAACTATGGGTTGGGCACTGGGATATGATGGTAAGAGAAATAAAGAAGAGACTCTTCCTTTTTGAAGAGTGCAGCCCAGACAGACACAAATCAAGTAATCATACCAGTTAAATGACGCCAGCCATGATAAATGACAGTGGGCCTTTTAAAGGTAGGTCCACAAAGCCTTTGATGTTCCTCGCCTTGAGAGGTGGAGCTCAATTCCCCTTTCTTGGAATATAGGTTGGATTCAGTGCCTTACTTGTAAGGAGTAGAAGAGAAGGGATGTCATTTCCAAGACTAGGCTATAAAAAGACTGTGGCCCCATCTTGGATGTATTCATTCTTTCTCTTTCTGTCTCTTTTCTCATCATTTGCCCTGGAGGAAGTACCAGTTGCCATGTTGTGAGGATACTCAGGCATGTGAGGGGTAAGGGAGAACCTCCCTTTAGGGAGGAACAGGGAACTTCTAGCAACCACGTCGGTGATCTTGGAAGCAGAGCTTCTATCCCCAGTTGAGCCTCTTCAGATGACTGCAGCCCTGGCCAACAACCTGACTGCAACCTCATGAATGACTCTGAGTTAAAACCACCCAGTTAATCCACTCCCAGATGCCTAACTCACAGAAACTCGGAAGTAATAAATGTTTGTGGTTTTAGGTTATGTTTGGGGTAATTTGTTACACAGCAATAGGTAATTAACATGAAGGAGAAGTCCCAGATAATGTGAGTGCTTCCATCTGATCTGGGAAGTCAGAAGGAGCTTCCCCAAGGAAGTGATTGAGTAATGGAGGAGCAAGAAGGCTGAGAAGAGTAATCCAAGGAAAAGAAGTGACATGTGCAAGGGCCCTGGGGCAAGAAGGAGCATGCTGAGTTGGAAAGATTGAAGGAAACAAGTGTGGCTGCTGCTGCATGGGGATCAAATGGGTAAGTGATTTGGAATAAAGCTGGCATGAGGGGGACCTATCCATGGAGGGCCTCAAGACATTGTCCAGGACTTTGATCTTTATCAAGAGAGCAATGGCAAGTCTTTGAAGAAACAGGTAGGTGACTTATCAGACTTGTATTTCCTTCATGTTCTTTCAACTATCATCTCTTATCAAAGCATTCAGCTGACAACTTCCTCTCTCTGGGCATGTTTTGAATTCCACATAGACTTTCTGCAAATAATGGAAATCACATAGCCCCCCAAAAAAAAATCTGCTTATAATTTGCAGTGCAAACTTCATGCTAACCCTCATTTTACCCCAGTGGCTGCCAGTCACTCGCTATCAGCTATAAGAGGGCGAGATAGACAAGGTTTGGGAAACATAGGATGAAGTAAGGGGCTCCCTTCAAGGTGAATCCCAAAAATCATATGCTAATGTTGGGGTGTAGGTGTATCTGTGCAGTTTTTAAAGGACAAAGTCGAGTTTTTATCACATTCTCAAGGGGATCTGGGTTCCCTAGAAGCAGAACCTGAAGCCAAGATTCAGGGTCATGGGAGTTACTGAGGAAGGACTCACAGGGGAAACTTTCAAGGAAAAGGAAGAGAAAAGAACCCAGCAATGATGTGATCTTGGGTGATATGTAGCCCTGGCCTGATCCCCAGGAGGGACACTGGAAAATAATCTATACACAGAGTTACCCCATCCCATGGCATGAGGCCAGCCTCTTATACCCCTACGTCTACATCCCTCAGTTATTGGCCGTGAGTTGCTCCCTGCGTTTCTGGAGATGATGTAGGTTTTCCAGATAAAATTAAGTATTTTTATTTGCTAAATATAGCAACCCTAAGAAAAGGGCAGCTACGAATCATTAGCAGCCAACACTCACAGCAGCTCACGGATGGCTCAGCAAAGGGGATCTTGGCAGGACACCAAAACAGTGTTAACCACAATCTGTGACCCTGAAAAGGTTCAAAACCCTCCATCTATAGGACGGAAATGGTTGGCTGGTCAGTAATGTTCTGGGAAACCATGATAAATTCCTCACACTTAGAAGCTGCAATGGGGCCCCAGGAAACCAGGACAGAGCTGGCATCCAGTTATGTTTGCACATCTGACTGACTCAAGTTTCCCAGGGAATCCAACTCAAATCCAGAACTTACAGCTTATCAGAGTGCAGGAAGAGGCCAACAGGCCAAAATCAACCTAAGCATCATTAAACTAAAAGTTGCACAAAGATTCTACAGAGGAACCACTGAAAGTTCAGACAACCAGGTCCCTTGTGTTATTTTAAGTGTGGGGTAGTACAATGGGAATTAAAAGTAAAGATTCTGGATCCATAATATCCGAGTTCAAATCCCAGTGCCCCTGCTTAGCAACTGTGTGACTCTAGGCAAACTACATGACCTCTCTGGGACTCAGTTTCTTATCTGTCAAATGGATATTATAATAATAATCTATCTGTACCAGTATAGGATCAACTCAATTGATTTCTATAAACTGTTTAAAACTGTGCCTGCTTCAGAGTAGACATCAATAAATGTTTATGATTAATATGATTATATAGTTATAAAAAATGATTTTTTGTTATTAAAGTTATCTGAAACTTCCCAGATTAGCTCCTTCCAAAGGCCTGAAAACATCCTTCATGATACTGGGCAGCATCATTTGGCCATGAGCTTCCTGGGGGGCCTGATGAGTGCCCTTCTCATCTTTGCACAGTGTTATGGACACATTGTTGGGTTTGATGAATATTTGATCAGTGGAGGCTGCCATTGCAGGAAGTAGCCAGGAAGGAAGTTTGCTGTCATTCAGGCCTGCCAGGCCCTTCCACTCCACCTGCCTTTACATCTCATGGCAGGTGCAACTGCATGTTTAAAAGCCATGACGGGTCACTCTTTGGGCCTGAAATTTCCAGGTGTACAGTTGGGGGGTTGGTCTAGAGAAAAATCTCTGACCACCGTGTATCAACTCCTCCTTCTGTGCCAAGCACTGTACTGAATGTTTCATGAACATTATCTTGTTAACTCATCTCAACAACCCTAACTTCTTAATTTCCCTATTACAGAAGAGGAAATGGAGGCTCAGCCACCTTCTCCAGGGCACACAGCTAGATTCTTTTACTCTCAGGCATGAACCATAATCTAGCAGGAAGGACACATTCTTGCCAATGATGGCCAAGCTCCCTGAGATCGCAGGAGCTATTTGCAGGCAGGTGCTGAAGCCAAAACTCAAGAAGAGGAGACACTCATATCCAGGCACCCTCTAGCTCATAGCCAGAGCTCATATTCTCCAAAGCTGGGCACAAGCCAAGAGAGAATAATGGACACCCCTGGGATTTCATAGGGACGTTGTAGAGCCAGGGAGGTAGCAGAGCTAATACCACAAGAATACAACAGTAAATACGGCTGGGCACAGTGGTGCACACCTGTAGTCCCAACTACTCGGGGGCCTGAGGTGGGAGGATTGCTTGAGCCCAGGAGTTCCGGGCTGCAGCATGCCACGGCAATCAGGTGTCCTCACTAAGTTTGGTATCAGTATGGTGACCTCTGAGGAGGGGGCACCACAAGGTTGCCTAAGGAGGGGTGAACTGACCCAGAGAGAAAATGGGGCAGGTCAAAACTCCCGTGCAGATATGTAGTGGGATCGCACCTGTGAATAGCCACAGCACTGGGAACATAGCAAGACCCTGTCTCTCATAATAATTAATTAATTGTAAACACTGCTTGCTGAGTACTTACTAAATGCTAGGCTTCATGCTAAGCCCCTGTCTTGATCGAGTTCCCCAAAAACAGACTCTGAGATGAGGATTTGGTTGCAGGGTGTTTACTTGGGAGGTGGTCTCAGGAAGCACAGTGAGAGCCAGAAAATAAAACAGAGAAGAGAGAAAAGTCAGTAAATGGTACAGTGATGAGTAGGTCACCTCTGTGGACAACTAAGGTTAGGTCCTACTGGGGACACTTTGGGAAGCTCTGTGTTACACACATGAGAATTTTTCCACTGAGTGTGAGAAAGCTGGGTATGGATCCACCAACTCCCATCTTCCACTGGTTGAGGGTCCCTCCTGGGACATTAACTCCCTGGCACTTCTAAATGTCCTGTGCAGGGGTTGAGCACCCTCCTGAGCACCAGAGGAGCCCTTGGGCAGAGAGGATCACAGGTGCTTGAGGCTGGAGGCCATGGATGTGTGCAGGAACTGCCCGGAAAACGTGCAGGTGACAAGAGGGTCAAGGAAACATTAGAAGGATGCAACTTGCTATAGCCTCTTTCATGTATTGTCTCACCAGCCCAGTGAGGTAGGTACCATTGTGTGTCCATTTTAGAGATGAGAAAACTGAGACTGAGACTCAGCAAAATAAAATCTACTCAAGGTCACAGTTGATGACCTAAGACTGAGTCCAGGCAGCCAGGTCCAGAGCCCCTGGTCTAAGGCATCATACAACACTGAGGACTCCCCAGCCAGTGCTCTTTGACTGTACCGAGTGGGCAACAATCGCACCAAACCCATGGGATTCCAGCCTCCTTCTATTTGTTTCTTTTACTGTATATATTTAAGGCGCGTAACATGAGGCTTTGATATACATATACATAGTGAAATGCTTACTAGAGTCAGGTGAATACACAGATCTATCACTTCACATAGTTATCCTTTGTGTGTGTGTGGCAAAAGCACTTAAAGTATACTCCTAGCAAAAATCCTGAATACAATACATATTAACTATTGTCCTCATGTGGCACGTTAGAACTCTAGACTTGTTCCTCCTACACCTCTGCACCTTTGTATCTTTTGACTTACACTCCTCATTTTCTCTCCACCCCTTCCTTGCCCCACCCCTGGTAACTACCATTTTATTCTCTGTGTATTTGACTTTCCTTTAACTCCAAATCCTGTATGTTCTCCACACAGTATTCATTCTACTGGCCAACAGTTTGGAGTAAAGGATGGGGTTGGCCTTTATTCGACTGGAGTGGAAAGATGAACAGAGCTGGGGGGTAACTTCTTTGTCCTAACCAATGCCAACTCCATTTTGCTTTGTAAAAGGACTCTTGGAATTAGTAGGGGCGGGAAAAACACCTCCAGGTCAGAAGCTTACCTTGTGTGTCATATTTCAGGCAATAGGAAGGAATTCCCCAGTTTCCCTCCAGCGGGGTGGAGAGAAACTTCCCCCACCCTCACTGGAATAGTATAGTCAGCCTTAATCCCCCTACCTCCTGGGAGATGCATGACTTGGATCCCTTTTCCAACATTCTAGTTGCGTGACCTTGCTTTCTAACATCACCTCCCTGAATTCAGTTTTCTCATCTATAAAATGGAAATGATGACACTTGCCTCTTAGGGCTGTTGTGGGGATAAAATGAGATAATGGAGAGAGAGTTCTCCGCACTGTGCCTGGCACATAGTCAGCACTCAAAAAGAGATTCATTCCTCACCCCTCGCAATGCACCTACCCCATAATGCGGAAGCACTGGGCAGGTGTGACCTGAGAGCATATGTTTGTGGTGACAGATCCAGCAAGACAATAATTGAGAGTAACCTGTGTGGTGTGTGTGTGTGCGTGTGTGTGTGTGTGTGTGTGTGTGTGTGATATGCTGCACTCAAAACCCATCCTTTCCCACCTCTAACCCCACGGGCTCTCTACCGTGATTACAGTGATTCTAAAGAATTCACTGAAACATGTTATAAGCCTTGATTACAATGAAAAAGCCATTTTCCTAAAGTGGATCTTCCATCTGCTGGAGGTAGCCAGGCCCCAGTGACAAAGAAGAAATTCCTGGAACTCTGCAAACTCGGCGTCTTTGGCACAAAGCCCACTCCTTCCTGCAGCCAGCCTGATTGACAAGGCCCAACATCCGTCCCCTCCCAGGCCTAGATCCACAGCAGCAGCCCACAGAGCAGCCTTGGAAATGGACGATAAATGGCGCCTTTTTATTTATGAGCACTTTCCATTATGGGCATAATACCCCCATTCTTTCCCCGGTTTGTATACAAACATCTCAAAATAGGCTTATTTTAAAAGGACCTTGGGACACAATACTTCTGTTTGAGAGAGCGGCCGACGTGCCCACGCACGCTGAGAGCGGCTGGGTTGTTACTTGCTGGCCCCCTTTGCAAGAGCACTCAGCAGTCCTTTTGGGCAGAGAAAATAATTTGCTCAGGAGCCCATTTGGCCCTGGAAGTCCACAGAGTGGACAAGGTCGCCTGCTACTCGAGATTTACACAACTGCCGGTCCTGGGGTTGGCAATTCTGGGACCCATGGCCACTGGGTCCATGATAATAATTCACATTTGCAGAAGTCATGTGTTTCCAAAGCCCTGGTCCCTGGCTTTTGCTCATTTACTCCTCCCCACACTTGAGTTTATAGTTAGAATTTTTTTTTTTTTAATTGAGACAGAATCTCACTTTGTCACCCAGCCTGGAGTGCAGTGGCACGATCTTGGCTCACTGCAACCTTGGCCTCCTGGGTTCAAGCAATTCTCCCACCTCAGCCTCCCGAGTAGCTGGGATTACAGGCACGTGCCACCATACTTGGCTAATTTTTTTATTTTTAGTAGAGACGGGGTTTCTCAAATTTAGGCTCCACTGCCCTAAGAGGCAAGTGTCACCATTTCCATTTTATAGATAAGGAAACTGAATTTAGACAAGCAAGGTCACACAACAAGAACGTTGGAAAAGGGATCCAAGTTACGCATCTCCCACGAGGTAGGGGGATTAAGGCTGACTATACTATTCCAGTGAGGGTGGGGGAAGTTTCTCTCCACCCCGCTGGAGGGAAACTGGGGAAGTCCTTCCTATTGTCTGAAATGTGACACACAAGGCAAGCTTCTGACCTGGAGGTGGTTTTTCCTCCCCTAACAACTCCAAGAGATCCACCCACCTCAGCCTCGCAAAGTGTTGGGATTACAGGCGTAAGCCACTGCACCCTGCCTGTTGTTAGAACTCTTCAGAGGAGAAAACTTTATCCCTGAAGTATTAAATACTTTAACCGTCAACCCAGAAGAATTGGCAGAGGTGGAGCTTCGATAAATTGTCAAAATGGTGAAAGTTAATCATTCATTTGCAAATCCACCTGAAATCACTATCCTTGAATTGCCTCAATTCTAATGTCACTACAAAGACCTCTTTACCCTCCTCCCACTGCCTCACCCCAAGAAGCCCATTGCTTTGCTGTGTTTCTCTCATGAATGAAACTTGGGGTCTCTTGGCCCAGGGCAAAAAGGATGCGCTGACCCCCAGGGGCTCTGGCCAGGCCTTTACAGAGCTAAAAAGGATAGCACCTTTTCCCAATCTCAATGGTTTTTTGCTTTTGTGTACAGTGGTTTTTTGCTTTTGTGATCTATTTTGAAAGACCAGGTATAATTTGTATTCTATTTAGCAAACCTTTATATGGCACTTACTGTGTGCCAGCTGTTGTTCCAAATGCATTTCAAATCTTAACTCGTTTAATCTTCATAATACCTTTCTGAGATAGATCTTCTTATTGGGGAATTTGTAGATGAGGAATTGAAGCAGAGACACTTAAGTAACTGTCTCAATGTCACACAGCCAGTATGTAGAAGAGCTAGAATTTGAACTTGGCCTGGTTCCAGGGTCTGTGCTTTCTTAACCACTACATTATATTCTTAAATGTTAGTGTCTATAATTCAGGTGATTACCGGTGGTCACTTACCAGGGGAGAAATGCCTACTTTTTGGACATAGGAAGCACCAACATTGAATGGGCTCCTACGATATACCAGGCTTTGTTCCAAGGGCTTCAATACGCTATCTTAATACTTTTCAACAATCTTAGGAGGCAGACGCTGTAATCTCCAGCCTACAAATGAATTAATCAAGACTAAAAGCATAAATCAGAATAGAAATTTTAGTACCCTGACTGGTACATAGAGGGGCCACTCAACAAATCCAAATCCAATTAATTAATATCTAAGCATAGACTCAGAAACACAGCTAGTATGCAGTGGAGCCTAAATTTGAGCCCAGTTTTATCTGACCTTCACCTGAAAATTGACCAGGATATCCCCAGGTAACACAATTAGACAGGTGTAGACAGCAAGTTATTTTTATAAAATTATCAATATTAACATAAATAGAAATGTATTAATATGCGTTTATAATACATTATACATTCATTACATAAATATTAATTAAAATTGTAGCATAGAGATTAACTGATTTCTAATTATTGAGGATAAGAAATTCATTTTCCATATTGCTTCATCTAACCTTAATGTTTCTTATTTTGCTTTAACGAGTATATGTAACTATCTTTTTTTATTTTTCTATTTTTCTAATTTTAATTTTTATAAACACATAATAGTTGTACATATCTCTGGGATACATGTGATATTTTGATACACACATGCAATGCATAATGACCAAATCAGGATAATTGGGATATGCATAACCTTAAACATTCATTTCTTTGTGTTAGAAACATTCTAATTCCACTCTTATAGTTATTTTGAAATATACAGGAAATTACTGTTAACTATAGTCACCCTATTGTGCTACTGAACACTAGATCTTATTCCTTCTCTCTCACCGTATTTTTATACCCATTAACCAACCCTTCTTTATCCCCCCAACCACATTACCCTTCCCAGCATCTGTGTTTTTTTGTTTGTTTGTTTTTGTTTCTTTTTTGAGAAGGAGTCTCACTCTGTCACCCAGGCTGGAGTGCAGTGGAGCAATCTCGGCTCACTGCAACCTCCACCTCCCAGGTTCAAGCAGTTCTCTGCCTTAGCCTCCCACCAGCCTCTGTAATCATCATTCTTCTATCTCCATGAGATCAATTGTTTAAATCCACATGGCATTTATTTTGGTATATGGTATGGATTATACTTTTATAAATAAAGCATATATACATATATATAATTAGAATTATGCATATCTCCAAATGGTTAACTGTCTCACCATCATTAATTGAATAATCCATTATTTTTCCCCCACCTTACTCTTATAGTAAATTCTTTTTTAGCTTTCTATTTGAAATCATTTTAAGCTTTCAGAAAATTTGCAAAAATAAAATTAAGAGTTCCTTTATGCCTCTCCCCCAGCTTCCCCTAATGTTAAGAACTTATGTAACCATAGTGCCAAAAAAAAAAAAATTGGAAAATTAACATAACTACTCTGCAGACCTTATTTGATTTTCACCAGTTTTCCCATTAATGTTCTTTCTCTGTTCCAGGATCCAACCCAAGATCCTACATTGCCTTGAGTTATCACGTCTTCTCAGTTTCCTCCAATCAGACAGTTCCTTTGTCTTCAATCTTTCATGACCTTGACTCTTTGAGAGGGCACTGACCAGCTACTTCATAAAATATCCCTTAATTTGGGGTTGCCTCATGTTTTCTTGGGGTTAGATTGAGGGTATGCATTGGAGACACAAATATCATAGAAGCGATGTGCCTTTCACAGTGCAGGAGTGCATGACGGTGCAACATACCAGATGGTACATGATGTCAGGATGTCCCATCACCTGTGATATTAAACTTGATCACTTGGTTAAGGTGGTACCTGCCAGGTTTCTACACTGTAATGTTACTATTTTTTCTCTTAGTAAATAATAAATATCTTGTGAGGAAATACTTTGAGATAATGCAAATATCCTGTTCTCGTCATACTAAATACTAATTTTAGCATCTGTTGACGTACTTGCCTGTGATGATTGTTATCGCAGTATTTGCCTACTGGTGATTTTCTATTTCCATCATTCCTCTACAACTATTAATCAAAATTCCTCTGCAAGGAAGAACTCTCCCTTCTCCCGCAGTACATATAATTATTTATATCAGTATGGATTTATGAATATCTACTTTCTTCCATGGGTTATAATCCAATTCTTACAGTAAATTCTAACATACCCTTTTTTCTCTGGCTGAATTTACTATTCTATTTCATGGGTATTTTGGTATATTCCTGCCCCAATAATACACTATCTTAATCATTACAGCTTTATAATACATACTAGAATTTTTACATTGAAGTTCCCTTCTCACTGTCATTATTTTTCCAAAAATTCCTGGGTGGCTTTTTCCTATTTATCTTTGCAGATGAGTTTTTAAATAGTTTTGTCAACTTACACAACCCTAAAGGCATTAGGTTGAAATTGCATTCAATTCAAGAACTAATTTGGGGAAAATTGTTTTCTTTACAATACTGTCTTCCCATCCAAAAACATGATATGCCTTTCCGTTGATGTAAGTCAGCTTTCAGATGCCTCTATGAAACTTTGCCATTTATTTCATATAGGTACTGTACCTTTTGGTTGGAAAATTCCTAGAGTCCATTTTCCCCCAGGATTTTTTTTTTTTTGTAACCAGACACCTTATTGAACTATCTTATTGGTTCTAAATATATATATATATTTTTTTTTTTTTTTTGAGACGAAGTCTCGCTCTGTCACTAGGCTGGAATGCAGTGGTGTGATCTCTGCTCACTGCAACCTCTTCTTTCTGGTTCAAGTGATTCTCCTGCCTCAGCCTCCCGAGTAGCTGGGACTACAGGCACGTGCCACCACACCCAGCTATTTTTTGTATTTTTAGTAGAGATGGGGTTTCACCATGTTGGCCAGGATGGTCTCAATCTTCTGACCTTGTGATCCACCCGTCTTGGCCTCCCAAAGTGCTGGGATTACAGGCGTAAGCCACCATGCCTGGCCTGGTTGTAAATTTTTAGTTTATTAATTTACTCAACAGTTATTTACTGAGCATCTACCATGTACCAGGCACTGATGCGAGATATGGGGAGTCAACTTTGTTCTGAGCCTCACAGACCTTAAATTCTAGCAGGTCAGACAAAGAACAGAAAAACAAGTAAATACTTATAAGTAGGACTGTTATTTATCATAAGGCAGTATTCAGTGCTCTATACAACACTAAAGCAACATTGGAAAAAGCAAAATGAAAGGAAGAGGGTGTTATCTTAGACATGGCCATTGGGAAAGCCTCCCTGGAGGGGTGATATTTGAGCAAAGACCTGAATAAAATGGAAGAGTGAGCCAAGAAACCATCTGAGCAAAGAGCATTCCAGGTAGAGAAAAAAGCCTGTGCAAAGGTCCTGTGGCAGAAATGAGTTTGGCAGTTTTGAGGCATGGTAAGGCCAGGGTGGTTGGAATAGAGTGAGGGAGTGCAGAGTAGGACAGGAGGTCAGAGCGGTGGGCAGAGCACAAGCCATGCAAGGCCTTGAGGCCCTGGTAAGGAGTGTGTAGTGTAGTCTAAGTGTGATGAGAAACACAGAAGCAGGGATTCCAGTAAGGAGGCCCCAGAGGTCATCTAGGTGAGAGAAGATGGTGGCCAGGACCAAGGCAGGAACCGTGGAATGGTCACAAGCAGTCAAATCTTTGACACATTTTTAAAGCTGCCCTGGCAGCTTCCCTCAATGTCAGGAGTGAGGGAAGATGAGCATGACGGAAATGCACCAAATCCACACTGGGCATATATTTCATGCCGCTCACATTTATCCTCAAGGATCCAGACTCAGCCAACACTTTGTAACACTCATATAGTTAATGCATAAGGTCATAGCTAATTTAACAGACTGCTCTTTGACATTAAAAAGGAGAAAAAAAAAAAGAGGCCAGGTGTGGTGACTCAAGCCTATAATCTCAGCACTTTGGGAGGCCAAGGCAGGAGGAATGCCTGAGGCCAGGAGTTCAAAAACAGCCTGGACAACATGGTGAAACCCCGTCTCTACAAAAAAATACAAAAATTAGCATGCATAGGGTGGTATGCACCTGCAGTAGCAGCTACTCGGGAGGCTGAAGTGGGAGGATCATTTGAGCCCTGCCAGTCAAGGATGCAGTGAGCCATGACTGTGCCACTGCACTCCAGCCCTGACAACAGAGCAAGACCCTCTCTCAAAAAAAAAAAAAAAAAAAAGCTTTTAAAACGCTGCCGCCACCAGGAGTCCTGTACTATCAGCCATGGTCAACCCCACTGTGTTCTTCGACATCGCTATCAACACCGAGCCCTTGGGCCGTGTCTCCTTTGAGCTGTTTGCAAACAAGATTCCAAAGACAGCAGAAAATTTTCGTGCTCTGAGCACTGGAAAGAAAGGATTTGGTTATAAGGGTTCCTGCTTTCACAGAATTATTCCAGGGTTTATGTGTTAGGGTGGTGACTTCACGTGCCATAATGGCACTGGTGGCAAGCCCATCTGTGGGGAGAAATTTGATGATGAGAACTTCATCCTAAAGCATACAGGTCCTGGCATCTTGTCCATGGCAAATGCTGGACCCAACACAAATGATTCCCAGTTTTTCATCTGCACTGCCAAGACTGAGTGGTTGGATGGCAAGCATGTGGTCTTCAGCAAGGTGAAAGAAGGCATGAAGATTGTGGAGGCCATGGAGTACTTTGGGTCCAGGAATGGCAAGACCAGCAAGAAGATCATCATTGCTGACTGCAGACAACTTCAATAAGTTTGACTTGTGTTTTATCTTAACCACCAGACTATTCCTTCTGTAGTTCAGGAGAGCACACTTCCACCCCATTTGCTCGCAGTATCTTAGAATCTTTGTGCTCTCGCTGCAGTTCCCTTTGGATTCCATGTTTTCTTTGTTCCCTTCCATGCCTAGCTGGGTTGAAGAGTTAAGTTTATGATTATGAAATAAAAACTAAATAACCAAAAAAAAAAAAAAGACAGGCTCTGTTTGCTGGATCCTGTTTTGGACCATAAAATCACTCTCCCTACTCCTGGGGATAATCAAGATAGCAGCTGAATTATGTCGAATATGCTGTGATGTAATAGAGAGAACTTAGAGCTAGGAGGCAGGTGCTCCGGGCAAACCTGAGCACATCACTCAGCCTCTCTGGCCTCAGACGCCTCACATACAATGAAAGGATCAAACTGGATCCCCTGGAGGTTTCTCCTAGTTCAGGCATTCCAGACTCTCTATAAACTGCATTATCACAGGGACCTCAGTCAAGGACAGCAACTAAGACTCGACAAGCAAGAGATGAGAGCCCCAGTTCCCCACCTAAAGCCCACCACGTAGAGCAGAGCTCAGAAGATTAAATGAGAAAATATCTGGAAAGTTCTAGCAGATGAGAAGAGCTCACTCCGCGAGAGCTGCCAACATATGTCTAGTTAACAGAGAGTTAACAAGTATATATAGATCACCAATTTTCAACTCCATTTTACTTGTCAACTGAAACTCTACTGAACACACTGTATTTTATTGATGACTCAAGTACCCTTCAGGCTCAGGAAGGAGCCTGAAGGTCACGATTATAATCTCTAATTAGCTTTGTTCTGGAGCTGTGTGGGAGGGCTGGTTAACCAGAAGTTGCAGGTACATGAGTTCTGGATAAAGAATTGCTACCTCAATGGATGAAGAACAGATTCTGTTCATTTACTGAAGTGCTTGTTAATTGTGAATAATTACTGTAGGGTGTACTTCAGCCATCACCTACACATATAAATAACCATTTGTTCCATGACTCCAGGTTATTAATACGCTCCCAGGGCCGTTCTGATATAATGCCGGGAGAAATGTGGGACTTACATCCTCTATGTGAATTTTTGTTTGGCCTGACATCAGAGGATGCTAGGAGAAAAAAAGAAAAACTCTACTGGGATCCAGGTTAACCTGAATTAGTGAAAGTTTGAGCAACCAGCATCCATAATGAAAACTGCTTAAGGCCAAGGTATTTTTGGAAGCTGCCCCCCACCCCCCAACAAAGGATTACAAAAGAATTAAACTCTGGGATACCTTAGATTCAAAGCAGGCCTCCCACTGGCTTGAAAGACTTCGGCCTCCTCATTAAGGAGGAAAGCAAGAGGGTGGGTCCTGGTGTTCACCAGCTGTCCTGGACCTGGCCTCTCTCATATCATATGCTGGGCTTAAGGGGATTAAGAGCGAGTGAGTGGTGCAGAGGAATGGGCCAGACAGGGAGGGGCAGCTCAGACCCAGCCATCTCACCAGACAGCAGGTTCTACACGTCCCCTAGAAGCAAAGTCAGCCCAGTTCATCCCTTGACCCGCCATCATCCCTGACTCCTGTGGCCACTCTCAGCTTTTCTCTATCATCTCAGGGCTCTGCCTGGAAGTCCTCCATCTGTGCACATCACCTCGCTTCCTGACCAGTGTCCTTCCTTAGCTTTAGCTATGCCATGTGGTGTTGTTTGAATTGCGTCCTCCTAAAAGATACGTTGAAGTCCTAACCCCAGTTCCCTGTGTGAATGCTACCTTATTTGGAAATAGTCTTTGCATATGTAATTAGTTAAGGTAAGGTCATACTGGATTAAGGTAGGCCCTAAATTCACTATGATGACTGGTGCTCTTATGAGAAGAGATGAAAACACACACACACACACACACACACACACACACACACACACAGAGAGAGAGAACATTATGTGATGATGGAGAGGGACTGAAGTGACACCATCTATGAGCCAAGGAAGGCCAAGAATTGAGGGCCACCCTCAGAAGTCAGGAAGATGCAAGGAAGCATCCTCCCCAAGAGCCTTCAGAGACAGGATGTGGCCCTGCAGACACAGTGATTTCAGACTTCTAGACTCCGGAACTATGAGAGAACAATGTTTGAAGCCACCCACGTTGTCAGCAGCCTTAGGAAATTAATATACCATGCAATACAGCCACATTCAAACTTTTCTGTTCAGCCACCCTTTCTTCAAATAAAAGTTTACAAGGAAGTTTAATAAGATATTGGAAGAACTCTGATTAATGTAGGATGTGGAGAGGGAGGGGTGAGCAGGATCTCAGGCCTCTGCCCTCCCCTTCTCTAACTTGGAAGCTAGGGGTAGGGCGGGAAGGACCATGACCAACATCCCTCAGGTTCCAGAAAGCAGTTTGGCATGAGAATTAGCAGGCAAGCCTACAGCACAGCTTCTCCTGGACTCGAAACTCAGCTCTTCCCCGTCCCAGCTGTGTGATATTTGACAGATAACTTATCGGGGCCCCAGTTTCTTCATTAGTAAAGTGAAGACAAAACCACCTGCCCGATGCAATCACTGTGTAGCCAAATGGAGATCCTGTTTGCAGAGCACCCACCCTGGCCCTTTATCATAGGTGGAACCATGTCCCCCCCCGGAATTCCTATATTGACGTCCTACCCTCCAGTACCTCAAAATGTGATTATACTTGGAACTGAGAGTCTTTAAAGAGGTGACTCAGTTAAAATAAGGCCATTAGGGTGAGCTTTAATCCAGTATGATGGGTGTCCTTACGGGAAGAGGAGATTTGGACACAGGCAAGCACGGAGGAAAGATCATGTGAGGAGAGAGCAAGAGGCAACTATCTACAGGACAAGAGAAGCCTCGGAAGAAACCAGATCCGCCTATAGCTTGATCTCAGACCTCCAGCCACCAAAACTGTGAGACAATACATTTCTGTTGTTTAAGCCCCCAGGCTGTGGTGCCTTGTTATTGCAGCCCAAGCAAACTAATACAACCTGGTACAGAGGTCATGCAATAAATGTTAATTTCCTCTCCATTCCTATGTGCCAGACTCACCCGCAAGCATTTTTTTTTTTTTTTTTTAGATGGAATCTTGCTCTGTCGCCCAGGCTGGAGTACAGTGACGGGATCTCAGCTCACTGCAACCCCTGCCTCCTGGGTTCAAACAAGTCTCCTGCTTCAGCCTCCCGAATAGCTGGGATTACAGGCGTTCACCACCACTCTCGGCTAATTTTTTGTATTTTTGGTATAGACGGGGTTTCACCATGTTGGCCAGCCTGGTTTTGAACTCCTGGCCTCATGGAATCCACCTGCTTTGGTCTCCCAAAGTGCTGGGATTACAGCCATGAGCCACCGTGCCCAGCCACTGGCAAGCATTTTAATCTGTCACATTTGATTAATTCTAGATGCACCTTCTCTCCCCATGTCAACATCTCTTAAATGGGAATGCATCTGGTAGTCTCTGGGAGCCAGGCCAGGTGGGCACCATGACACAGTTGTCATTGCCATGCGTGCTCAAGCCTGGTGGGGATTCCCTGTGGATAAAGGCAACTCTCACATTTGCACCAGCGAACGACCTGCAGATCATTGAAGGAACACAAGTCCTGGGCGCCCTCTGCAAACCTTCTATCAACACCTCCTGGTAAATTCTAAAAATTCCAGCAGCAAAATTTGCAGGATGGGCAGCTTGGGGGAAAAAAAAAAAAAGATTCGGCTAGGAATTGAATTGAGAACATTTCTAAGAATAACTGCACCATGAACACCCTTGGTGGCACTAAGGACAAGATGACGCGGAAAAGTGCAGGCATTGACCACTGAGTCAAAAAGTGTTTCAGAGAAATTGAATTCTGAATGTGGAAAAGGTTTAGGAATCCTTCCATCAATTTATTTTGCTTATATTTCCCTTTTAATGTATGCGAATGCCTGATATATGATACAATCTATGTCTAAATGAATTCTAAAGAGCTCTTTCAATAAGCATAAAATTAAAATTCTAAGTGATAAAAGGCATGAACTCTAGTTTAGATAGCAGCATTTTTTTCTTTCTTAGTGATGCAGAAACTAAAAGTACATCTTACAGTTAGTGGTCAGTGGCTTTGGTTTGATGAAATATGATATTAATTGCCACAATAATTTTAGGCTTGAGGTATGGTTATCCCCATTTTACAGGTGAGAAACTGAGGCTGAGAGCCTACACGAGCCCAGCATCACACCGCTAGCCACACCAGGCCAGGATTGGGAGCCAGCCTTGTACCTACGGGCACTTGCCACCTGGCTGTGCCAACCCTCTCAAGCTCACCTTGTCTGCCCCCAACCTAAACCTGAGTTCCAATCCTGAATCCAGCCTCTGGCAGGAAGTTATTGCCAAGCAGTTAAATTAGTTGGTTTTCCATGCATATATAATGAACTCTTAGCAGTAAATAAGGCTTTTATGGGTGGCAGATTTACACATTTTTATGGTGCGAAAGGAAAACTTGCCGGGTGCATATTTCTAACAGGTGCTGCCCCTCACACCTGCATATGTAAATCACAGTTGTGTGACATGGAAGCGTGGGGGACCCGCCTGGAGGCCTGGTTTACAAGACTGTCAATAATCCCAGCCTAAAGAAGCCTGCATTGCACAGGGCAGAATCTACTGGGAGCACTGGGTTGAGGACTATTTACCAGACACAGCTCAGCTACTGCGAGGTCATAAAAATAATGTTCCAGAGGGTTCGCGTGGTCTCCAGGACATAGGGCGTGGGCTTTGCAAACAGACATGAAGTATGTCACTGAGAGTGGGAGGGGAAGAAAGAGAAGCCATTCCCAGGATGGCAGGCAGAGCAGGAATCCACAGGGCACTCTGGAAAGAAGCAAAGTCTTGGAGTCTAGGCTTTGCATCACAATCATCTGGAAGGCTTGTCAAAATACAGACGTCCGGGCTCCCCCCTATAAATGCTGACTCAGGAGGTCTGAGCTGGGGCCTGAGATTCTATATTTGTCCCAGGAGATGCTAAAACTGCCAATCAATGAATCATGCTTTAAGTATCATTGCTCAATGCCTAGATTATATTTTGATCAAAGGCACAAATATCTCACATATGATCTGATGTCCAGAAACAACCAGGAGCCCTCCCAGGGATGTGATAGCACAGTGATTCCAGGTGTGAAGAGCCAGCCTCGGGCAGCCTGGTTGTTAGGAGCACGGACTCCAGAGGTGCCTGGAGAACTAAAGGTAAGTTGCTTGTCCTCCCTGAACCTCAGTTTCCTCCTCTGCCAAATAGGGTAATAATAGAACCCTTAGGATAAGCTTGTTGTGATGGTTGAGTTATTCCAGGCAGGGTTTTCTCTGCTCAGTAATTGTGAAGCCAAGTGATGGGTCGAGGGGCATTAATTGTACTATTATCTTCATCTTCTGTGTTTTATTTAATAATTAAAAAAGTTTTTTTAAGAGGCAATGCTTGTACACACACCCAGCTCACAGAAGGTACATTTCTATTCTCTGTCCCCCAACTCCAGCACATGCCACCCCCCAAAAGTAGCCTGGAAAAATTTCTCTAGAAACAAATGTTCATATGACAGGAAGTGGGGACAGGCCAACTAAGGGAAGTGCTGGGTTTGCTTGCATTTAATTTTATTTGCTTCAAAAAATAAAGAGTAGGAGTGATGAGGGGAGGTTTGGACAAATGAACAACATCTTCCACTGCCTCTTTCTGCTTCTATTGTGATCTCTTGCTCTCTGTGAGTCTTCCCTCCTCATCTTCTCCCTCCTTCTCTCTCCTTCTCTCCTTTTCTTTCCCTCTTATCCCTCCTTCTCCCCCTCCTTCTCTCTTTTTTTCTCTCATTTTCGACATATGTATCTGTGAATCTGTGGAAGGAAGCGAAAGCAATTTCAGAACAGCAATTTCAGTTTTTACCCCTAGCATTAGCACCCTACTCCCAACATTTCCGTGCTTGCTTACTATTTTTGTGGGATAGTCTTGCAGAGTGGTGGAAAGAGCCCAGAATTAAATCAGACACCCCTGGATTTGGATCCTGGCTCAGCTTCTCACCAGCCGTGTGGCCCTGGATAAATAACCCCTCAGAATCTCAGTCCCCTCATTTGGAGAACTCAGGTGACATGTTTGGGTTCCCCTGAGAGCACAGCCTGAGTGTATTCATCCATTTTCTATTACTTATATCGGAATACCTGAAATTGGGTGATTTATGAAGAAATAGAACTTATTTCTTATAGTTGTGGAGGCTGAGGAGTCTAAGACTGAGGGTGTGCATCTGTTGAGAGCCTTCTGGCTGGTGGTGCAGAGTCCCGAGGTGGTGCAAGGCATCACATCATGAGGGGCACTTGTTTGTTACAGCAGCAACATAACCCAAGCTAACCTTCCCTGCCCATGGAGAACTCTCTGCCAGTAAGAGAAATGAGGCATGCACCCAAGTGTCTTAGTACAGAGATGACTTACAGGAACTTCAGACCCTGGAGGATGATTTCTCACGGTGATACCAGGCTGTTCTGCCATGTGGCACAACTGCAGGAGGAGCCATTCACATTTTCTATGTGAACAGCACTCCCCGTATTTGTACAACCTGCCACCCTGGGCAGGATTCCCAGAGGAGTGGGCCTGTTGCTGAGACACCAAGGATGAGTAGGAACCCCACCCATGGAGATGGGGAAAAGCCACTGCAGCTGGATGAAACAGAAGGGACAGAGACACAGCATATGGAAAACCAGAGGCATGCATGCGTGCAGCAGTAATAGCCACCAGTGTCTACTGAGCAGGAACGATAGGCCAGACAGTGTGCTAAGCTCTTTACATACATTAGCTCACTCAATCTCACAACAGCCTGTGCAAATTCAGACACTCTGGCTCCAGAGCCTGTGCTTTAAATCCCCCAACAGATCCTGCCCACTATCACTAACATTGGTACAGCACTTTACAGTTTACAAAACTCTTTTGGACTCATGATCTGTTTTCATCATGGCAACAGAGCAACTGTTCCCATTTTACAGGTGAAGAAACAGTACTAATGGTCTTGTGACTTGTCAAGGTTACACAGAGAGTAAATTGAGAGGCCAAGACTTGAACCCCATCCTCTGGCCTTAGACAAAGGATGCCACAGCAAGGTGTCTGCAAAGCAGTCTCTTTCCTCCTCCCTGCTCTGCACGGAGGTGAGGTGTCTATATTTAGATCATTACAAGGAGCTGCTGAGAGAATGTCCTCAGGCTATGAATTCAGCCTTACACGCAAATTCACTGCAGATCCAGGAGAAGGCCAGGAATAAATGGGTAGGAGAAGGTCCTTGACTCCAAACAGAAACTGAGCTGATCAAACACAGCCTGAGCACACACAGAGGCTGCAGGAGGGAAACGAGATTAATCTCAAACCCTGTGTACTCAGAAGCTTTCCCCAGAACCCAGGTCCCACTGGCAGGAAATTGTCATTTCATGCATTTGTTTATTTTTCCCATGTCTTCTGCCAGGCTCCGTGTTTCACTGAGTCCTTATCTTCTCTGTCCATGTCCACAGGCTGCTGGGTTGGAAATAGCCCAAAGCCATTCAGACCATTTCAGGAGCTGAGTTGTATCAAGGATATTTCTTGTGGGTAGAGCAAAGATAGGCTCCTACTCTCCAGTTGGGCTCACTGAGGCCTCCCTATTGGGGAACTGGCTGGGCTCCTCTGGCCGAGATGCCTACTACTTATCAAAAATGCATGTTCCCCCAACTGTGGTATAGAGTTGTCTCTGAGGAACACAGCCCAACCAGGAACTACATTTCCCAGCTAACCTTGCAGCTAAGTGAGGTCATGTGACCTGTTCTCACCAATGGAATATGAACAGGGTGATAGGTGTCTCACCTGAGCAAAACAGCGAGTGGATGTGCTTTCTCCACATTCTCCCTCTGCTTCTGCCTGGATTCAGACCGTGGGGAATGGTAGAGCCATAAGATGAAAGGAAACTGGGTACCCATAAAGAGAAAATACTTGTGTTAGTTTACCAAAATGATGAGGGTTATTTGTTACAGCAGCAAGCATAACTGGAATTAATATAGCTTCCTTCCTGACTCTTGGCAACTTTAGCTTCCTATGGAGACAGGGATTGGAATACCACTTGTTCCCCCAAAGAGAGCTGTAATCTTCTATTCTTCCCTGTTGTGTGCTGGCTTCACCCTCACACCTGGTTTCCTGCCTCAGTTTTCCTGAATAGAATAGTAGATTCCCCTTAAGAAAGAGCTGACTGTTATCCAAGTCCATTTGGGACTGACTGCCCAGCCTTGGTCAACATCAAAATGGGCTAAGACTCCAGTGTTATAATTAATGCCCACCTACCCCCCAATTCATGTGGCCACTGCTCAGCAACCCTGCTACTGTATTTGGTCCCTTTGAGGTTGCTACTGGCTGGGTTTGGGCCCACAGTCTCTACCTGTACTGGTGGCTTGATACTAGAACCTTAGGAGAAGAATGGTGTAAGAGGAAGAGTGCATTAGTCCATTTTCACACTGCTGATAAAGACATACCTGAGACTGGGCAATTTACAAAAGAAAGAGGTTTAATTGGACTTACAGTTCCATGTGACTGGGGAAACCTCACAATCATGGCAGAAGGAAAGGAGGAGCAAGTCACATCTTATATGGATGGCAGCAGGCAAAGAGAGGATGAGAATCAAGGCAAATGGGTTTCCCCTTCCCAACCCATCAAATCTCATAAGACTCATTCATTCACTATCACAAGAACAGTGCAGGAAAGACCAACCTCCATAATTCAATTACCTCCCACCGGATCCCTCCCACAACACATGGAAATTCAAGATGAGATTCGGGTGGGGACACAGCCAAATTGTATCAAAGAGCATGCTATACAATCAGAAGAACCTCAAACCAACCTACAATTTCCAGGATGAAGTTGTGCTCCTCTGTTAGACCAAGAAGCTCTCTGTGCACTGCCCTTACCAACTGTTCAGTCTTCTCCATCTACTTTCTCCCAACAGCCTGGTCCAATTTCTGCTCTCCCAAATGTATGGCACTACCTAGCACACTACAGCCATGCATATGCTGTTCCCTCCATTCAGAATGCCCTTCTGACATAAAGTTCAGAGCCTGGCAGGGGGTAACTGCTGGTTTTTGCCTAGTCAGCATCCCTCCTTCTTCTTCTGGAAACATAAACCCATGTGGGGAACCTAACCCATGAGGTTTAATTAGGGTTAACCCTACTTCCTTTCCCACCAGAGGGGTAAGCATGAAATTGTTTGGGACTGATCTAGGAAACTTAATATTTTGACACCAGGAAATATCAGATCTCTTTTTTTCCTAAGATGCATAAAAAATTTAAACTTAGGTTCTTCAGTAATAATCTGTATTTGAGAATGGAATTTAAAAGTAGACCTCATGAGAGAATCACATGAACCTGGGAGGCAGAGGTTGCAGTGAGCCGAGATGGCACCATTGCACTTCAGCCTGAGTGACAGAGTGAAACTCCATCTCAAAAAAAAAAAAAGTACACCCCAGAAAAGAGGCAAGAGATAAATTTCTGATTCACTGCTTGAGCACCTTGCTGTAGACAATGTTGGTACATCACCCAGACTCCCTCTACAAGGCCAGTGCACCCATCTGTAAGTGTCAACCGGGAACTGCTAACAGCTTATAGTTGTACCCTTGTTTAAAGACTTGCCTCAGCCAAAGAGAGCCACTTTTCCCAGAAATTCTGAAAAGGTTATGCTCCCCATGCCAGAGGGAGCTCCCAACCAATGCCTGATAAACATGGGGGTACAAAAGGCGAATCCTCTTGCTTTGCAGTGAGACAGCTCTGTGATGTTATTCCTACTCCAGAGAGCCCAATGCGACCAGGCTGAAGCTGGACTCCAGCTGAAAACACATTCTTCGTCAGCTTCTTCTCCTTCCCTGTCTGGCATAAAAAGTCACTTCCTTGCAGTTACTGCTGAAAGCACCTCCTCAATAAATCACTTGCACAAGAATCCCCATCACAAGTTCTGCTTGTAGTGAATCCAACCTAAAATACCCCTGGATCAAGCCATGCCTGAAGTCAGGCCATGGACTTCCCAACCCCTAGAGCACACAAATTCTCTTTTTTTACTTAAGCTGGTTGAAATTGGCTTTCTGACATTTGGGCTTGACCTTGGAGACCTCATATTTAGTGAAAAATAAACATTCCTGCAGTGTCCTTTATTCTCAATCTCACCTTCATCATCAGCCCAGAGTGAGGTAAGCCTGCAGCCTGCTGGCTCCCTGGAGAGTCATGTGCCTAGCCTATGCAGGCAGACACACCCCCACACCCAACACCCCCAAGCTACAAACAGAAACTGTCACACCTCCTCACACACATCTTGGTAACTTTACTCATGTGTGATTCTAAAAAGAGTTTCCAGATCGGGCCAGATTTCAACTGCAATAAAGAGGACCAACTGCTTAGCCTCTCTTTGGTCTGTGCTGAATACAAATAATACTTGTATTTGTAATAAATGTTTAGAGAAAACCCGCTTCAGTCCTCGGCTTTAAAGAGTTGTGTGCCTTTCAAGGATTCTTGCATCTGACTGTTATAATGCTGAGATTGCTGGCTATTAGGATCTGTCCTAAAATCCTCCAAGATGTTGGCACTGTATGTTATTAGAAAATTATGGTGTTTTGCTGTGTCGCCACAAAAAGAAAGATTAAACAGAAAGCAGGGTTTAATAAATAAAGTTGAAGCTTGCTGAGCAGAATAAAGGAGACTACTCTTCATTCCTATGGCCAATGCCTTTAAAAGCCCAGAATGAATTACACATACCCCAAACTCCAGACCCACACATCCCCAGCATTTTCAGTCCTTGTCTCTCCAAGATAGGCTGTTACAAGTGACTTGGGTGTTAATGTGTGTTGTGAATTTCAGTTGACGTTGGGTTTAAACCTCAGGCTTTTCATCCAATCTGCGTACATGCATTAAAGCTGCTATTTATTGATATTATCTTGCCAAATTCCTATCAAGCCAATAAATCATTATTATCATCCTCATTTTACAGAGGAAGAATCCCAAGCATAGAGACGTTGGATAACCTGCCCAAGGCCACGCCATCAGTAAATGATAGAGCTGAGATGTGAATGGAGAACCCTCTGAATCCAAAAGACATACTGTGTTCATGAAGTTACACTGCCCTCTGTGTCAAATAATATAATGTAGATTTATCTTTCTTCTCTTTAAAAGTTTGATAATTTTGCGTGGAGCACTGTGAATAAAGCTGACTTTTGTAATAAAGATTATCTTTCTAAGATGAACCTTTTAAAGTCAAGGTGGCCACAAGTCCCCAGGACCAGAATTTGCTTCATTCGGTGGCCCCAGAGCAGGATGCACACTCAGAGCCCCCCATGTGGTGCCCACTTGGAGAGCACCAGGCATGGGACCCAGGGGTCAGGGGCAAACTGCCTCATGACCCCAGAAGGGGATGTGAGGATCCCCAGTTCCTGTCATCCCTGTACCATCCTTTGCTAAGACCCCTGCTTTCTTTCTCAACTGTAAAATGGAGATCATAATGCCTCCCTGGAGGCTGGTTTTGAGAGTTAAAACTTGTGGATGTGAGAGATCTTAGCAAAGTGTCTGGCATATAAAAGCTGCTCAGTCATGTTTGCTTCTGAATCTGAAGGGGTCCAGAATACGCACTTAATCGATGAGAAATCTTAGGCCCAGACAGGCAGCAAGACTTGCCATAGCCACACAGCAAGTCTAGCTAGAAGCTCTGTTGCCTCTAAGCCCAAGGCTTCCTCCTCTTCCCTATATCCACTCCATCCTGAAGCTGGGGCAGTGTAGCACTGTCTCTACCGTGCCGCACCCAACACCTCCCAGGGAAGGCGGTTTATGCACAGGCCTCCTGACACTGAGCTAGCACAGTGGGGAGGGGAGCAGATGGCCTCGATCAGCAAGAATCTTCCTGCCTTCTTTTATCTGGGGTGGGGACTCCAACTGCCTTTTGCCAGTGTGACCTTACCGGCTACCTTCAACCTAAGCAGACGTCAGACACCTGGATAGAGCAGGGGACACCCACTGAGCAGTGAGGGCAGACGGTTGCAGGCAGGCAAGCATCTCCAGGAGGCAGAGGCCAATCAACAAATGCTAAATGGGCCACTTCCCCCCAAAACCCTGGGCATCCCATGAGCCCCAAGCTCTGCTCCTCTCACACATCATTTTTTCAAACCAGTTCGTCCATCAGTCCAAGACCAAAGGGAGTCTCAACCCTTAGCCCCTGCTCATTGGAGGCTGCCCCTGAGCCAGGTTCACCAAATACTCGCCTTCTCACTCCAGCTCCACCACCATCCCCACTGCCATCCCCACTGCCCTCCCTGCTCAAACCTAATCTCATTCCTGATTAAACTTCCTCTCCCTTCCATTTGTAATCGTGTGCAGAGATGTGAGTTTTGAAGCCCCGTATAAATATGTGCTTTAGAATTAAACTGGTTCAGCAATTCTTGACAATGATTTCTCAGAAATTAAGCCTGGACAATTTGTTTGGCTGGAGCACAACGTCTGAAACATGCATGATGGAAAGGCTGTAAATGTACTCAAAGCCCAACGGCTTCATAAATATTGGCTCCTCTGAGGGCAGGCAAGCAGGCTCCACGGGAACATGCTGCCCCCTGGCAGTACTCAGGGTTAGTGCCAGCCCAGAGCCCAGAATCTCACACATCCTCCAAGTGAAACAAAACATCACCACTCCTGGCCGCAGCCCAGTCACACTTTCCTCCACTTGGAGAGGACCCTGGAGCTTCAACAGGTGGAAGTAAATTTGTGAAGAAGGGAAAAGGATGGGATAAGTTTTTATCTGTGTGTCTGGAGTAGCAGGCACTGTGCAGCATGAGATTAAAAAGGAATGGAATACTAATGCATGCTACAACACGATGAACCTCGAAAACATTATGCTAAGCCAGACACAAAAGAGCACATATTGTATGATTCCATTAATATGAAATGTCCAGAATAGACAAATCCATGCAGACAGAAGGCAGATTAGTAGTTGCCAGGGGCTGAGGGAGGGAGGAATGGGGAATCACTGCTAATGAGGTTTCTGTGTGGGGCAATGAAAATGTTTTGGAACTAGACAGTGGTGACGGTTGTACAACATCGTGAATGTACTTAATGCCATGGAATTGCACACTGAAAATGCTTAAAATGGTACATTTTATGTTATGCATATTTTGCCACACACAAAAAAATTACAACCAGGCGCGGTGGCTCACGCCTGTAATCCCAGCACTTTGGGAGGCCAAGGTGGGTGGATCACGACATCAGGAGTTCAAGACCAGCCTGGCCAAGATGGTGAAACCCTGTCTCTACTAAAAATACAAAAATTAGCTGGGCGTGGTGGCAGATGCCTGTAATCCCGGCTACTCGGGGGGCTGAGGTAGAGAACTGCTTGAACCCAGGAGGCGGAAGTTGCAGTGAGCGGAGATTGCGCCACTGCACTCCAGCCTGGGCAACACAATGAGACTCCATCTCAAAAAAAAAAAAAAAAAATTACAAAAACAACCTCAAGTCTCATTTCTTGCCCTGACTCCCTGTCCACCCCCTCAGCATATCTCAAAGTCCTAAACATTTCTGAGTGTCCCCAGAGGGTTTTTTGCTGACCTGTGGTATCTGCCAATTCCTTCTCCTGGCACCAGGATTGCTGCAGCCCTGCCCCCTGCACCTGCCGAGGGCTTCCACGGCTGCCACCTGGCTCTGTGGGGCATCTGAGAGTGGCGAGGGGACTGATGTCTACCCCAAGAGTGTCACCTCTTCTCCTGCAGGAGCTGTTGGCATGAAAGCTGCGGATTCCTTGTGCTCCAGCCTGTGGAGGTTTCTTGGTGGTCTTAGTATGGCTACCTTTCTACAGAGCTTAGGAATGGCCCAAAAGCGGGGCTAGAGGTCTGCTTGGAGACAGACACTGCATCTGGCTCAGAAGCTCCTTTCTGGTTTGATCTGCCATCCTCAAACCAGACTTGTGGATCTAGAAAAGATCTCCCCAGGAGCTCCTAGAATCCATCTTTTGACAGAACCCTGGCAGGCCTGTCCCCTTCCCGATCTCCATCTTCTTGACACATCAAATCCCAGGCAAGCACCCATTTAGTATTTTATTTAATCCTCATGCATATGTGAAACACAGATTCTTATTCCCACTTTATTGCTGAAGAAACAGCCTCAAAAAACAAGAGCCACACAGGAAGTTGATGGCAGCACCAGAATTCCAAACCTGGTCTGTCCAAATTTTTCCTAGACCCCTTGCTGCCTCTAGGGGCTGGGTTCCCACAATACAACAAGGATCAGAGGCAAGAAGAACTCTGGGAGTCAAAAACTACCTCTCCCACCAGCCTGGGAGCTCAGAGAGGGCAGGAGTGGGAGATTCATCTTTGGTGCCCAAGGCCAAGCACAGAAGCCCCCAAGTTAGAGGCATTAGTGATTGTTTGCTAAGATGAACTAGGCTCAGACCCCACTGAGGCTGAGATAACAGAATGGGGCTGGAAGAGAAAAATTGACCTGAATCTTTGCTTAGAACATAAGATAAATGATGAGTTAAAACTGGTTGTGGGGTGGGCATCTTACTCTCATCAACTTTGGTTCTGGGTCATACACACACACACTCTCTCTCACACACAAATCCAGCCTCAGGTTTTCAAAACAAAAGATTAAAGATATTGTTCTTAATACTCCCATTGTACTACCCATCTACTCACACCTTGAGCAGTCAAACCATTTTTAAAAGGGCTAAAGAGTTGCTCAAAATTCTTAGATTCACCTTAAACAGTTAGAATTAATTTTCTCTGACACATGTTGAATGACAGAATTGGGTTTCAGAAATGATCCCGCCAGGTCGGGGTGGTGGGCCAAACTGAACAATGGAGTTCAGAAAGGAAAAATATGAATCCCACACTCAGTTCAAACACTGTGCAGGTATCAAATGGACAAGGTGTGACATGGCAGTGGAGCCACGGTGTGACTTGGATGCCCAAAGTGTCTGATTTTATGTTGGACAATACAAACACAAGTACGGTGCTCAGGATGAGGGAGGTGAGAGGGCCCACCTCCCATCAACAGTTCAGAGCATGCTGAGGTCTTCAGTAAGGAATTCCGCACTCCCCTCTTAAAAGGAGCAAGCTGGAATCTTTCCAGAGAAATTAGACCTTTACTTTCTTCTTCAAATGAACACGGTTCTAGTTTTTTTCCTCTTCTCAATTTCTAACATCATCATGTCCTCAAACTCCTAGAGAGAATCCCTAAAAGGACTGGCCTCAACCATCTCTCTCACCTTCTGCTGCTGGCATAACCAGGGGCTGCCAGTCCTACTTCCTGAACATCTCCAGCACCCTCTCTCCCTTTCCAGCCCCTCTGTATCTTAACTTGTGTAGTGGCCCCATACCTGGGCCCCCAGCATACCCCTAACTTCTCATTGTCCATTCTTCATATCATGTTTAACTCCTTCGTCCTATCCCCCTGCAACGTCATCTCTGGCCCCAATCATGCACAGGATAAAGTCCAAACAGCCCAGCATGGCCCTCTCCTACCCTCCCTCCCAGCCTGTCTTACCCTCTTTGCCTCACAATGTCCTAATCTCATACCAGGGGGTCCATCTCTCTTTCTGGCTTTGAAGGTGCCATTTCTTCTGATGGAAACACTGCTGGCCTCCCATTTCCCACCCAAAGAACTCTGACTCTCCCTTCAAGGCCAGGCTCAGCCATTCCTTCCTCTGGGAAGACACAGGCAGTATGGTCCCTCTGTCTTTCAGGCTCCTGAGGTTCCCTGAGTTAGCCTTATCATATTGCTCTGGACCTGTGGATAGGTCTATCTTTTCTCCTAGACTAGATATCATTGAGAACAGACCAACTCCTATTCATCTCATAACCCCCTGTGCCTAGCACAAGTCTTGTACACAGTACTTACCAATTAGTGTGCTTAGCATGAATGGATGCATGGATGGACGGACACATGGATAAATGCATGGTTGATGCATGGATGGAAGCATACTTGGATGGATGGGTACATGGATGGATGGGTACATGGTGGCTGCATGGACAGATGATTACTATGTCTGTGATCAGATTCAGCATGACTTCATACTAGCTCTGTCAATTATCCACTCAATGAGCATAGGCTCCAGGGTAGGCATAAGCTGTGGGTATGAATCTGCCATTCCCTCGGTTGGTCTCTGTCCCTTTGAGCCTTTCAAAATGGAGGCATCTCTCTGCATTGATTTGGATTCCAGGGTTGGAGGATTCATGTTTCTTCATACAAGACCCTTGACCCAGTCACCTGTTCCAGCACTGGAGGAAGAGCTGGCTGCAGTGGACTTGCCCAGAGGCATTATGTTAGTCTGCACTGAGAGACCTCCCTAAGAGGTCATAGCAGTTTGGGTTCTCCAGGAAGCAGACCTGAGGAAGAGAACAGCAAATGCTCCTGGGATCATTCTCTGTGGAAGGAGGCAGGATTGGGAAGAGAGGAGTTGGACTGTGATGCAGTCTCAATAAAAGCTCCTGCTGACTCCCTCGGGCACAACTGGGAGATGTCCCGGGTTGAGGAAGGAGACCAGGCTTCCATATACACATGTCAATATGTGCTTCCCTGGGCAGGAGACATGGCCTTGAGAGAAGTGACTCTCCTCAGTCGCTGCAGTTCTGCGGAGGGCCATCAGTTAAGGGCTGACAGCTGGCAGCACCCCCGGCAGCCCAGGGAATAAGTCCTTCAGCCCTGCATGGAGATCTGGGTGGCATATCAGAGCACCCACTGCAGTCCATGTGGCTTTTTTTTTCCTAGCACAGAGTCTTGTATACAGTACTTACCAACTAGAGTGCTTAGCATGAATGGATGCATGGATGGATGGACACATGGATAAATGCATGGTTGATGCATGGATGGAAGGGTACATGGATGGATAGGTACATGGTGGCTGCATGGATAAATGATTAGTATGTATCTCCTAATAGCTTGTCTGTACATTTCCCAAAGCCTCACTAGGGTGTGAAATCTCATGCCTCAGGAAAATGCTTCCAACTGATAAACTCAGTTATCCAACACCACATCTCTTTTTGCCCAGCACTCTCAGATTTCAGTCCCACATGCCCTTGATTGATTCCTCCAAGTATGTGCAGACAAGGCCCTGCATCTCCTTTGGGGCATATTCTCTTTCCTTCCTTGTGAGACATGGTAAAGTCTTACTGGGTTATGTTGAGACTTAGCCCTACTTGTAGCCTATGAGCAGGAGGGGACATGGGGGCAGATTCCAAGGGGAACATAAGGCCTTGGAAGAGACAGGTTTCTACACTGTCTTCAGGCAAGCAGGGCAGTGCTTACTTTACAGATTCGGTGGGTTTAGGGGAATCTCAGGATGCAGGATTTTGGGGTGCATCAACCCAGACATCCCTGTCTCATGTGTCATGGTCTCATTCTTTCTCAACCAGGGTCCTCATCATGGCATAGCAAGGCAGGACTAAGATGAAAATCAAACTTCTGCTACTCTCCTGATGAAGCCCTGGGTCTGGGCCTCAGCTTTCCCTGCTCTCAGGCTGTAGGAGATGAGATTTCCCTTCCCAGTTACCAAGGAGGACCTCTGGCTTTCACACTACACTGTTTTGAGGCGCAAGAGGGAAACAGAAAACTCACTCCGTTGCCCAGACTGGAGTGCAGCAGTGCAATCATGGCTCACTGCAGCCTCAACCTTCTGAGCTCTAGTGATCCTCCCACCTCAGCCTCCTAAGTAGCTGGGACTACAGGTGTGTGCCACCAAACCCAGCTAATCTTTTTTTTTTTTTGTAGAGACAAGGGTCTTGCTATGTTGCCCAGGCTGGTCCCAAACCCCTTGCCTTAAGTGGTCCTCCAGCCTCAGTCTCTTAAGCCCTGGGACTACAGGTGTGAGCCACCATGCCCAGCCATACTATGCTTTTAATTGACTAATGAGCATTCAGTCCTTCCTTATCTTTTTTCAATGTGTCAACTGAGCTGAGCAACAGCCATCCAGTTTCTCTGAGTTTACAGGTCAAATGTCTGATACCTTCCTAGTGCTTTTCCTTCCACCAGAATATCATCCCAGCTTTCACACTTATACTGCTACCCTACAGCAGAGGCCATCTGTGCTTCACCTACCTCCAGGGATGGGGTCCTCACTGCCAGCCAGGAGGTAGGTGGTCTACCTCCGAAAGCTACCTTAGCAGCTGCTTTCTCAGACTACTCCTTGCGCCCACTGTCCCAGTTTGGATTTCTCCAGAAGTGGACTCTCAGTTGGAGATTAGAGGGCAGGCTTCTTAGATGGTGATCTTGGGTCTGCCTCAGGACCCTGGATATATTAGTTATTATCCACTGTTGTAAAATTTTTATACATAATAATCCAAACCCAATAGAAATATATTTCTCTTTATGCAAAGATAAAAGAGGTGTTTTGCGTTCTCAGATGGCTCTCTTCCAAGTGGTGACTGAGGGACCCAGGCTCCTTTTCTCTTGTGGCTATAAGCTGTCTGTGCCATGTGGCCCCAGGACCTCCACGGTCCTCTGAATAGTGTCAGTGGCATGAGCCTAGAGGACCCGGTGGGAGGTCTTACGGGCCAGGCCTGGAAGTGGCACCAATCACTCTGCCCACATTTCATTGGCTAGAATGAGCTACATGGCCACACCTGCCTGCAAGAGTCTGGAGAACACCACTTAGCTCCTCTTCCAAAAATGAAGAGGAAATGGGCTTGGCAAACAACCAGCCACTGTCTGCAGCATTCGAGAAGGTGAAACTTTCCTCTCTGGGAGGAAACTAGAATAGCACTGGGTATCTTGCTCTTAGCTCAGATCAGCCAGTGATGCTACGGTCACTGAAGTCATTCCATAACTCTTGAGCTTAAATCTTGGCTTTCTTCTTTGCACTCCAGACTTTCCATAGCCACGAGTCTTCTCTTAAGCTTCCCGCTAAGGCCTTCCCTACCCCACCCATCACATGCCCAAGCAGTAGCAACTACAAATAGCATATGTGAGACTTAGCACCATCAGCAGAGGAAGAAGACATAATGAATTTTGGCTCAAGACCCAAGCAGCATCCTTATCTCCAGGAGAAAGCTACAATAGCTTATTTCTTTACTTCTTCAGTCTCTTAGAGTAGCTATGACAGTTTCTTACAATTTTTTTGAGATTCAGACACTCCAAGGATCAGCAGTGGACAAGTTAATGAGAAATACAATTGTTGCTGTTAAAAGTAAAGAGCTGATCACGGTGAAATGTGAAGAAATTATTGCATTTATCTAGGGTTTGTCAGTTTAAGTGCAGGAAGTTAATGTTGGGGAAACAAAAATGGTCTTTGAACCAAGTGAATAATGCAGCTGCTTCTTCCTGCTATGTTTTACACCTATTATTAAATTAAATACACATATGTTCAAATGCTTCCAAGATAATGCATTGAAAATACCTTTTGGGAATAAGTCATACTTCCATTTTGAGATGCCAGTTTGAGTCTGCATATTTAAATCCTTTTCCTCTGATCTGCCAATAGAAATGAACAAAGAAATATAGAGATTTAGTAAAAGGAAAGAATCTATCTATCTGCATGCTAGACAAAAAGGATGACTGCTCCCAACAAGCCAGAATCATTGTGGCATGTCTACCAGACATAATGTAGGTGGCACCACGTTCAGGAAAATATGGGCCCACCCATAACTAGAAATAAGTGAAGGGAAAACCCCATCTAGAAAGTAGGCAGGGTAGGTCGCTGGTAGAACCGGAGTTCCTATACCACCCCACCAACGAAATAAGATAAAATTGACAGTGTCAGTGGCTATAGATAAAGATGAGATGTGAGATGTTTGGCAAGGGGTAAATCTTATCCTCTTATGGGTGTGGGTACAACAGGCCTAGAAGAAGCACCATGCACAGATGCTGTCAGGGCCCTGCCTGTGCCATCTCAGCATTTATTGGTTTCCATGCCAGCCTGACTTCCAACCTCCAGCACCTGCAAAGTTTTGCCCAAGGGCTCTCTCTGACCACCAGCACCAGCTCCATTTGTGTGAGGCAAAGCAGAAGTATCAAGGCCCTGGAAGCTGGGTGTGTAAAGGCCTCAGCTTCCTCACCTCTGAGGTGGGATAACTTCGAGGAGCATGCTGTGCACTGGTCCCCAGAGCTCCCTGGTGGGACTGCGTTGCAGTTGTGCATGCTGGTAACCTGCTTGATTGTGCCCTTTGTATTGGTGGTCTTTCCTTCTCTGTCCCACTTCCTCACTCCCATGACCAATAAGATCTCCTCTCAAATAAACTACTTACTCTTAAATTTTCATGTCAGGATCTGCTTCTGGGAAAACCCAAACTAAGCAGGGAGCTAACCCCAAACCTTCTGAAGGTATGGGTGGTGGGTCAAATGAAGTGGAGCCATTGCCATAGTGGGGCCATAGGATGGGCAATGTAGCCCTTCAGGAATGAGGGCCATTGTCTTAGCTAATGTCAAAGTAATTTGATCATAGGAGACGATTCACCCAGGTTAGGGGCATCCCTTTAAATGTCTCCACTGCACATACACAAACACACACACATACCCACACACACAAGTAACTAGACCCTATATCTCTTTCTGTGTGGAACATTTGAACAGAGACCCTTATATTTGACAGAATGCATCTCACCCTTGGGCAAACACAAATCTCTCAAAGAATAATAAAATAAAGAAAAATCACCTACTATAAGAAAATACTCGATGGTAAAAACAACAGCCCAATTCTGCAAAGTCTCTACAAATATTTTCCTGTATATACATTTGAGAAAACTGTAGAAAATCTTCCTAAATATATTCAGAAAGATCCAAAAACACATTGCAAGATGCTTAGCATCAGGGGAAGCTGGGTGAAGGGTGTATGGGAACTCTCTATAGTATCTTTGCACCTTTTCTGTAAAACTAAAATTATTTCAAAATAAAACATAAACACAAGACTAAACAAAACAAAGAAAACATTGCCTCTATGAAAGAAATGCTCTGAAATCAGAAAACACTTTTGGCAGGAAAAGCAAATGTGATCATCAAAATATCTAAATGAGTGAAGGCCAAACAATGGTTTGGATACTGTCAAAACCCAAAGGAGTCACTTTGGAAGATCAGCATGAGTAATTTCGCCTAACTCAGAGGAAAAGTATGAAAAGATGAAAACAATGAGACAAGAGAGAAGAAATGGAAAACGGATCCTGGAGGCTCAATAAGCCCCCATTTGGAATTCTAGAAGGAATGAACAGGACAGATGGAAGAGAAGCAATAATGGAAGAAATAACAGAAGGAAAAGTCCCTCAACTGTAAGAAATGGATCAGATCCCAAGGATGGTGAGTAAGTGCTGGCAGAAAAACCTGCAGAAAGTAGTGACAGGGACAGGTGCCAAAGCTCAGCCCCCAGGCCATGCCTGAGCCCCTTGGCATCTGCCCAGGTGAACATCGCACAGAAGAAATGCAAAACAACACTGCTCTGTCTGCAGTTGCAATACAACAACCAAAGAGATGGAAAAGTCTCGGATTCCTGGCATTGCTCCTGGTGACCGGCACATTTGCATAGGTCAGGAACGTCTGAGGAGTACACAAAAGAATCCTACGGAGCATGTCTATACAGCTCTAGGAAATGAACAAAGCTAAGACAGCCTTTGGGAGATTTTCTTGGAGGTGAGGGTGGGGATGGGGGGCTTAGGATTAGGTCTGAATGCAATGTTGCCTCCCACCCTTCCAGTTTCCTTACCTTTCAATGTCTGTGTTTTCCCCATCCCCACTCCATCACTCTCCCTATTCAGACTAGAAAGCTTAGACGACTTTGGACTCATCCTGTTATATCCCAGTCCTACTGGTCTCCAGATGATGACTTTGTTATGATTAGTGTCTCTCTCATATTTTTCCGTCCCTCTACATCCCCAGAGCCTCGATCCAAGTCCAAGCTCTTAGATTATTTTAACACTATCCCATGGGGTCTTTATGCTTCCAGCCTCTGAAACCCAACCACCTACTGTGTACCAAGACTTGGACCAAACCAGATGTCACAAACTGAAATGCCCATAGGTGATACAAACGAGTGAGGCAAGCAGGTTTAACAGTGGGGAGCAGTGGGGACTGTGGAAACTGGAGGGTGTGACTAAAAGGAAGAGCCACTACTTGCTCCCAGCCCATTATTCCCCATAAAAACCATGACTCAGAGAAGCCCATTTTTTAAATGACCCAGATCTTCCCATTAAAAAAAAACAAAACCCTGAAACTCAGACATTTTTCTGAAAACTTTTCTCAAGCCTTTAAAAACCGAGTTTTTAAAAGTTGACAATTAATTCAATTTTTAAACACTCTGAGTTATTCCTATCTTCTTTGGTCTCTGACATATTCACAACCCCTGGAACAGTGCTCAGGAAATATTCCTGAAGGCTAAGTGTTGCACAGATGCAGTAAGATGAGCAGGATTTTGCATGAGTCTTCATGAAGAATCTAGTTTAGTCTTCACACGGTGGAGTAGGTATATCATTCTTGCCTTAGAGATGAGGAAAATGCACTCACAGAGGGGCAGAGGTTCGCCCAAAATCACACAGGCAGTGCCAGTACTGGGATTTAGGTTCAGGTCTCTCTGACCCCACTGTACCACTCAGAAAAACAAGGGACCCTCCTCTGTCACTATCAGCCTGTAGGTTCTTATACAAGGCATCCTCGACACTTCCCTGTCCCTCAAACCTACTTCTCTGAGCCTCCTCCAAGTTCCCTTTGTCTGGTTCCCTAAATATTTCCATCACTAACCCAATCTCATTATCTTCCCCTGAACTACGAAGTGGCCTCTTCTACATGGCCTCCCTGCCTCCAGTGCTGCCTCTTCCTTCATTATGGTCTCCAAAGTTTTGCCAGATACCATTCTGGCAGAAGGATAATACAAGACTTACAAGACTTTCAAGAGGGGAGATGGCCACGCTCCAAAGCCTACTAGTTGAGTTTCTTCCATATCTAGTCTGACCCACATCCCAACCTCACTGTCCACCACTAATTCCCCAAGTTTACACCACAGCCAACCTCTTCAAACTTCTTTCCTACCATTCCCTACAAGCACTGTGCTTTTCACTCCTCTTTGCCTTTGACTGTGCTGTTCTCTCCCACAATAATGCTTGTGCTTCCCTTCTCCTTTGAAGGACTCTTACTCACCCTTAAAGACCTGGCTTGAATGGCCCCTCACAAGAGAACTTCCCTAAGACTTCCAGAGTCACCCACAGTTTTCTCATGGCCTCCTAGTGCCTCGTGATGTTTCCAACAAAGCAGCATATCTCATCTTATGTCACAGCCACTTGATCGCGTATCCGCCTCCTCAAATAGATGGCTCCCTCCTTGTCTTCTTCTATATGACTGTCCTCATGCCTAGCAGAGGCATAGATTTCAACAGGTTCAATAAATATGTTGTAAATGAACAAATAGTTATAGCTTTGCCCTTTGCATTCACGCAGAGGGAGGAACAAAATATTGTTTATAATGATCTCATTTAATTCTTTTAATAACCCTACAATTCTGTAATTACATCCATGTTACCAAGGAGGAAACGGACACTCACAGAGATTAATATGCTCAAGATAGGACACTAGTAAGAATTTAAATCCAGGAAGAATAGCTAGTGGATGCTGGTCTTAATACCTAACTGATGGGATGATCTGTGCAGCAAACCATAGAGGTATGTGGCACACATTTAACTCTGTAACAAACCTGCACATCCTGAACATGCACCCCTGAACTTAAAATAAAAATTGAAAAAAGAAAAGAATTTAAATCCAAGTCTGTGAACTTCCAAAATCCCCATTTTATTCATGATACCCTATTTCCCTTCCATGACAGCAACAGTCCTTTGAATTTTCCCTCTGGAAACTTCTTTTCATCTGGCTCAGCAACATCAGTTCATTCAGCCATTCCTGACATGTTACAGAGTCCTGACCAACTTGAGCAGATGAAGAAGTTCACCATGCTTCATCCCGCTGATTTGATTCTCACATTTGATCACCACAGCTTCTCCAGGCAAATTCTGCTGATTATAATGGGAATTTGAGGAAAGAATGGGGATGACTCCTTGCACCCCGATCTCCCTCACCAAGAAGAAACATAAAAAGTGCACATCCTCATGACTATCTCCTTTAAAAATTAATGACAGAGTTCGCCTATTCTGTACATTTTATACGATGGAATTATACAACGTATGGTCTTTTGTGTCTTTTCAGGGGGTCGGGGAGAGGAGAATAAGAAGTGACTGCTAACAGGTATAAGGTTTCTTTTTGGAGCAATAAAAATGTTCTGAAATTAGAGTGGTGACGGTTGCACAAGCTTGTGAATATACTAAAAGCCGCTGGATTGTGCATTTTTTTATTATGGCTACATATACATAAAAGTTACCATTTTAACCATTTTTCGCCATACAGTTCTGCAGCACTCAGTACATTCACACTTCTGTACAACCATCACCACCATCCATCTTCAGAACTTTGTCATCCTCCCTGTGTTAGTCAGGGTTCTCCACAGAAACGGAACCAATAGGATGTGCGAATTTGCGAATACAGTCATGTGTCGCTTAACAAGAAGAACACATTCTGAAAAATGCATCGTTAGGCAATTTTGTCCTTGTGTAAACATCATAGCATGTGCTTACACAAACCTAGATGGCATAGCCTCCTACACACCTACGCTATGTATGGCCGATTGCTCCTGGGCTACAAACCTGTATGGCATGTCACTGTACTGAATACTATAGGCGATTGTAATACAATGGTAAGTATTCGTATATCTAAACACACCTAATCCTAGAACAGATACAGTAAAAATACAGTAGAAAAGATTTTTTAAAATAGCACACCTGTGTAGGACACTCACCACGAATGGAGCTTGTAGGCCTGGAAGGTACTCTGGGTTAGCCAGTGAGTGATTTGTGAGTAAATGTGAAGGCCTAGGACATTACCGTATACTACTGTAGACTTTATAAACACTGTAAATTTAGACTACACTAAATTTATCAAAAATATTTTTCTGAGCACAGTGGTACACACTTGTAGTTCCTGCTTGCAGTTTCTGATTGTAATTCCATTTTTGGGGGAACTTCCATATTGTTTTTCCGAAATATACATTTTTTTCTTTTTTTTTTTTTTTTTTTTTTTTTGAGACAGGGTTTCTCTCCTGTTGCCCAGGCTGGAGTGCAGTGGCGCCTCCCAGGCTCAGGCAAACCTCCTGCCTGCCTCGGCTTCCCGAGTAGCTGAGACTATAGGCACGCGCCACCACGCCCAGCTAACTTTTGTATTTTTAGTAAAGATGGGGTTTCATCATGTTGGCCAGGTTAGTCTCCAACTCCTGAACTCAAGTGATCCGCCCGCCTCGGCCTCCCAAAGTGCTGGGATTACAGGCGTGAGCCACCACACCTGGCCCCAAATTGTACAGTTTTTAAACAGTGAATTTTATGGTATGTGGGTTATATCTCAATTTTAAAAGTTTAAATAATGCAGAAGGAACAATGTGAAATATTCTACAGGACAACTAGCCTGGACTCTTTCAAACATCAATGTCTTAAAAAATCAAAAAAAATCTAGGGGAAAAGTTGCAGATCAAAATAAAGAATAAAGAGACCCAACAACCAACCAAGAAAACGTAGATGAGAGGAAGGGTGGCAGACACTGTTGGTTCATTTACCCAATACCCATTCTCAACTTTTCTTTCTTACCTTCCTCCACTGTGAAGGCTGGAAGGAGAAAAGGTCGAGGGGACTCGATTCCCCAGCCTCTCCCATAGCTCACGGTGGACAGAACTCTTGCAGTTCTGGCTGATGAAATGTAGTAGAAATCTCCTGAACATTTCTGGGGAAGGTTTTGCTTTCATATCTCCTCCTTCTTTCTGCCTGAAAATGCCATGATAAACTGGAAATGGAGCAACATCTTGCAACCATAGGTAACAAGCTCCGCTACACTAAGACTAGGAGAATGGAAACCCCACCTGAGTTCTTGATGGCATCTTTGACTGCCACACCAGCCATGGATTCCCCACCTCTGGACTTCTTGTTACATGGGGTTGGTGTTCGTTTGTTTGTAATTCTTTAAACTATTGTAAGAGTTCCTGTTATTTGCAGTCAAGTGCATTCCCAAGTATTACAGGGAGACTTCCTGTAAGAAAGATGGCAAATTGCCTTAACCTCCCTATACCTCAGTTTCCTCATCTATAAAATAAAAATAATCATGAGGATTAGATGAAGAAACATTGTAGGGTTGGTGTGAGGATTCAAGTAGTTACTTTGGTTGAAGCACTCAAATGAGAGCTTATGGATAAGAACTCAATACATGTTAGTTGTTACTTTGTTACTATTATTACTAATATTATTCTTGTAGAATGAGAAAATGTTCACAAAATTCCACTCACTGAAGCTCATCAAATTAATTAAAAAGGAGCCCAGGCCGGGCACGGTGGCTCATGCCTGTAATCCCAGCACTTTGGGAGGCCGTGGTGGGTGGATCATGAGGTCAAGAGATTGAGACCATCCTGGCCAACATGGTGAAACCCCATCTCTACTAAAAATACAAAAATTAGCCGGGCATGGTGGCACACACCTGTAGTCCCAGTTACTTGGGAGGCTGAGGCAGGAGAATCGCTCAAACCCAGGAGGTGGAGGTTGCAGTGAGCTAAGATTGCGCCACTGCACTCCAGCCTGGCGACAGAGCAAGACTACATCTCAAAAAAAAAAACAAAAAACAAAAAAACAGGAGCCCAAAATAGAGATGGAGATTTCAGTGAAGAACCTAGACAGCATCTATGGACTCAGCCACATGCTAGCTCATGAGATGTGGACCAAACCAAAGAGAGATGCCGGGAAGCCATGTAGTTTGATGGACAAGAGCCTGGGCTCTGGAATCCACTTGGCTGAATTCAATTCCTGGATCTGCCACTTATTAGGTTGAAATGTTAGGTGAATCATTTAACCTCCAGATATAGTTTGGCTATTTGTCCTCTCAATTTTAATGTTGTATGGAATTGTAATCCCCAATGGAGGTGGGGCCTGGTAGGAGGTATTTGGGTCATGGAGGCTATGATGGTTAATACTGAGTATTGACTTGATCAGATTAAAGGATGCAAAGTATTATTCCTGGGTGTGTTTGTGAGGGTGTTGCCAAAGGAGATGTCAGAATCTATAGACTGGGAGAGCCAGATCCACCCTCAATCTGGGTGGACACCATCTAATCAGCTGCCAGTGCAGCTAGAAGAAAGCAAGCAGAATTTGGAAGGATTTGACTGGCTGAGTCTTCTGGTCTTCATCTTTCTCCTGTGCTGGATGCTTCCTGCCTTCAAACATCAAACTCCAAGTTCTTCAGCTTTTGGACTCTTGAACTTGTCACTTGAACCAGTGACTTGCCAGGGGCTCTCAGGCCTTCAGCCACAGACTGAAGGCTGCACTGTTGGTTTCCCTACTTTTGAGGTTTTAGGACTCGGACTGGCTTCCTTGCTCCTCAGCTTATAGATGGCCTATTGTGGGACTTCACGTTGTGATGGTGTGAGTCAATACTTATTAACAAACTCCCCTTCATATATACATCAATCCTATTAGTTCTGTCCCTCTAGAGAACCCTGACTAACACTGAGATGGATCCCTCCTGGCTTGGTGCTATCCTCAGGATAGTGAGTTCTTGTGAGATCCAGTTGTTCAAAAGTGTGTGGCACCTGCCCCTCTATTGTTCCCACTCTTGCCACATGATGTGCCTGCTTCCCCTTTGCCCTCCAACATGACTGTAAGCTTTCTGAGGCCTCCCCAAAAGCCAAGGAGATGCCAGCATCATGCTTTCCTGTAAAGCCTGCAGAACTGTGAGCCAATTAAACCTCTCTTCTATATAAATTTCCCAACCTCAGTTATTTCTTTATAGGAATGCAAGAATGGCCTAACACACTCCATGATCCTTTGTTTCCTCAGCTGTAAAATGAGGATGATAATAATCCCTAACTCAAAGAGTTGTGAAGATCAAATGAAGTACGTAAGGTGCTTAGCCCAGAGCCTCACCCATGGGAACTGTACTAGATTCTCCATTTCTTATATGCTTTTACTGCTGCTGCTGAGGTTGGTGTTATCTCTAGAGTCTTAGAAAATGTGTTTGATAAATCCTTGTTGGAATCATGGAAGGATCAATTGAATAAATGGATGGATGGATGGCTGGGTGGTTCAATAGAAAGATGGATGGATAGAACCTCTTGGAAGTTGGGGGTTAAGTAATATTGAAATATCCTATTGGTCTTGGAAGGGTAACAACATCCATATACACATAGCCCCACTAGCAGCTGTCTGGACCCCCTCCTCCCTCTCCACAGCATAGAAAAGGTAGCCTTAATCCATAGTCTCAGTGTACACAGTCCTTCACTGATAGTCATTTTTTTTTTTTTTTTTTGAGATAGAGTCTTGCTCTGTCATCAGGCTGGAGTGCAGTGATGCTATCTCAGTTCACCACAACCTCCACCTCCTGGGTTCAAGCAATTCCCCTGCCTCAGCCTCCTGAGCAGCTGGGACTACAGGTGCACACCACCATACTCGGCTAATTTTTTGTATTTTAGTAGAGACGGGGTTTCACCATGTTGCCCAGGATGGTCTCAATCTCCTGACCTTATGATCCGCCCACCCTGGACTCCCAAAGTGCTGGGATTACAGGGGTGAGCCACCGCGCCCAGCCAATAGTCACTTCTTAACAAAACTCTAAAAGAAAAATACATGTCGCCACTGCCACAGGAATTATAGGCTGTCAGTAGCCAAGCATTGGTGCGTATCTCTAGACTTTATTTTTAATAATAACTTGCTGGGCTTCTCCATCTTGGGGGACCAGGCCACCTTTGGATCTCCTCGACACTGTCTGACAAAGAAAGGGACTGCCTGTACCACTCAACCTCAAGCAAGCCAGCCAGCTTCAACCAGACAGCACCATAAATCATAATTAGCAACTACATTCAAATGTGGGTGTGGAGCGTGAGGGCAGCGAAGCCCACACCGACCTCAGGCACAAAGGCAAACCTCAGCTCAATTCAGTATGAGGTAATTACAGGGACTGTCAGAAGCTGGTGCCAGCTTTACTTTCAAGTCGAGGAAGCTGCAGGAACCTAAAAACTCCATGTATTCAAAAATAATCACTGAATTCCCACAGTGAATTTATGGGTCAATCACTCACCACTCCTAAATAAAGATGTCAGCAAAGTACTTTGTTTCTTTCAAATGGAACAACAAAAAAAGAGTTATTGCCTTTTCAATGATCCCCGAAAAGGAGGGAGCAGAGAGGATCCCTTTTTACAGATGAGGAGACCAAACTTTACAGAAGTTAAATAATTTTCCTAGAGCAAAAGTGAGAATGGGATCTGTATCCATGTTTGTATGATCCCGAAGCTAGCATGAGTTCCTAGAAGCCCTCACTGGTCATCTTAGTTGGTGCATCCTATGGCTGCTATGTCCTGCCTACCACAGATCTGTCCAGCTGCCCACAGTGGTGTCCAGTCATGTGAACACCTCGGCCCAGCCAAACAGCTTCTCATGCTGAGCTGGCCTGGGTCTGTCGCCCACATGCCTGATTCAGTGTGCTAGAGGCGAGAAAGCTGCCCAAGATCACCCCTCTACACATGTATCTATAACTGCCCCTCTAACCTTTTTCCAGGGTTTCACTCCAGCTCCCTCCCAGTACTGACAGCATAGCTGTGGCTGGACACCTTAGCCTAATTCCTACCACTACAAACCCCCAGAGCTGCCCCAGCCCTGCCTGGGCCTCTTGCTTACGCCCACGTCACCTGCCTTATTTTCTCACTAACACAGATATTTATTGAGTACCCTCCCTGAATCAGGTTCTCAGAGTCCAGCAGTAACAAGACAGCCATGGCCAGGGCCTCATGGAGCTGTTAGTCTAGCAAAAGAGACAAATACTAAACAACCAGGGACCAAATAGCTCCAGAATCATCTGTTCAACACATCCATGTTCTAGTGGGAAGAGCCTCTGTAACAGGACATCTAGCACCAAGCTAAACATCACCCTTAGTTAACACTCCACGAAGGTCTATGAGTTAAGTATTAATATCATCCCCACTTTACAGATAGAGAAACTGAGTCTCAGAGAGCCACAGTGAGCCCAGGAGCTCATAGCTTGACGAGTGGATAAGCAAGGTTTATACCCAGGCAGTGTAATTCCACAGCCCACACTCTAACCAGCTGCCCAATAATGTACGGCAGACTCAAGGAGCCAATAGCCTCCCTTACTTTGAAAACAAGTTTAAAAAGTAATTCAGATGGACGCCAGCACACTCACACTACCCAGACATTATCTTTTAAAACAGCTTGTATTTACCACTCAACAGGTGTCCGGGTAGCCCTGGGCACAAATCAGAACTCATTTCTTGCCAGTGGGGAGACCCGTTGCAAGGATAGAGGACAAGCCCTCCTTGCAGCCATTGGCAGGCCCCATCCGTCTGGCCAGCCAGTGTTCATAGGAGAGGCCAGCTGATACCCCCACAGTCACAGCCAAGGCTGGCCACTGCAAGCTCGGAGCAGCACGACTGATTTCGGATCTCTCTCCCTGGAACCTGGGAACACATCAATTACCCCTGCACATGCTGCCCATTCGGAGGACAGATATTACCTCCTGCACTCACCGCAGAGTCGTGCGTCCTCATCCAAGCACAGATGGAGGACAAGGGCGTGGGGTTAATTGATCAAGCAACACCAGTGCCCGTGCAAGGGTTGGCAGAAAATGGCTCATTTCACAGATGCACAGGCTCCTTCCTTGCCAGTCTCCTGTGATTAAACCAGGTCACTAACGTGCTTCCGAACAAACACGCCTGAACTTACACGTTCAGGTTCATCTTGTCTCCTCCAAAGTGGTCACCTTGGAATAGTCCACATGCCTTTCTCCACTCTGCAAACATTTGTTGAATACCAACCAGACACAAAGTATGGTTCTAGGATGGTGGTGTGGGATACAGTTGAGTGCAATGTAGTTGATTTCAACCAGTGAGCACAAACTAGGTACTAAGACCCCGTAGTAGACGATTAGAAGGTGGGCCCTATCCTCAGCACACAAAAGGCAAACAAAAGGTTATTGATCAGGGGGTGGGATGTGAGGAAAGCAGGAAGTTGGGGAGGACAGGGTGCAGGTCATGGAGACAATAACAGATAGAGGGTGCTAAATACTGGAAAAATGATAGCGGGTGTCAATTTTATGCCTTAATCTCAGAAAGGCAAGACTTCATTTGCTCCAAACCTATTCCATGTCTCAGCTTACTGACCTGGCAGGAAATTCATATTTGGGGTTCCTTCTTGCCCCACAGGATCCTATGAAGGTCTCAAGGGTCTTACACACACACTCAGCTTTGGGTATGTCCAGTGAGTGTAGGTCCACACTGTTGCCTTTGTTAGAGTGGTTGTCCAAGCCCTCTTGGCTTCCTGTTGGCTGATACCAATGTTGCCTCCATGGGGATGGGCTCGGATGTGCAGTCAATGCCCAGACTGGAAGCCCCAATGCCTGGGGCCCAACCTCCTTAAAACCCCTTAATAGTCATCTGCTCTGGTTTCCTGCTGTTTCCAGAAATTCCCTTCTCTTCTCAAAACCAAACTGCAAGTTTTGTCTTCACGATCTCGCTCTCTCCCTCTCTCTTTCTCTCTCTGTCTGATTCTACTTTCTCACCATTGAAGGTTTTTCCCTCCCTCCCTCCCCACCTTTCATTACCCCCTCCCCGACACACACACACAAACATCCACACTCTGGCACTAAGCCTAGGTTTTGAGAAAAACAAAACCAGGGAAGAGACCCCTATTCAGGCAACTTGTGCTTTTAATCTTACAACACAAGCCTCCCTTAGCAAGGAAAGACAAAAGCCTCTTCACCTTAGAATACGGAATGCAAGAACACGACACAAATTAATGTATTAAGTCATCCCATCTGTCAAAGGAAGCCCCAGAAACAGAAATATTTAGAAAAGAAAATTTTACTTGCAGAGTGCAAGGGAACCAGACTTCAGAAGCACTGGTTCACCAAATGCAAACACAGCAGTTATTTCCAAGAAAACAATTGCAAAATTATCAAGTTCACCAGGTGTATATTAATCGTGGCATGAAAACAGCAACTCTCTCATGTGACGGTCATAATCACAAGGTCCTGATCTGTCTTCAGAAATCATCATAGCAAGAATCAGAGATAAATTTGTCTTTGTCAGGGAGTCCAGGTTTAAGGGAAATATACAAGGATTTGTGATTTGGGAGACTGATATGTTAGGTTTGTCTTGGGGTTTAGGAATGTCTATTTGTATCATTTTACTGTCTTTCTCCCCTAATATACTGTGTGAGATGCTTAATCATACGGGAATCAGGACAAAGGGATAGCCTTGGTTTCTAACTATCAGGTGATCTACAGGGAAAATGCAATGGAAATCCAAACTAGTTAATCAGAGAAAGTCATAAAAGTATCAGTATGAGACCTGAAAGCCTGGGCAGGTCTCTCTCTCTTTGAGAAGAGAGAAAGCAAAGACATGGGGCCTGTTCACCGAGCTGGAAGGCTCACAGTGGAGCCTGGGGGATGTGAGGGGAGGTGGAAAGAGCTGGTTGAAGGTGAGGCTGAGGCTCAGGAGTGGGTTTCTCTGAAATCCCAGCTGTCTAGAGCATGCCAGGAACAGCAATCTGTGCCAGTGGCCTTGGAATCCTAAAATATTAGTCAGACACCAAGGCCATTTAATCCAACCTCTCTTCCAACATAGATGGGGAAACTGAGGTCAGGGAGCTAGGGTGTGTCCCCACAATATCTTCAGTGATAGATAGCATGTTTAGCCTTCAGGCTGATGGGGAGGTAGGGAAGTGAATTTTTGAAAATAGTTAAAAAGACATTCAGAGTCAGGTGTGAAGAATCAGGCAAGAATCAAGGTGTGCAATGCCACTTCCTGTTAACATTTTTGTAAAATCAATTTTTGTAAGGATAAAGACAAGAATGAGGGCAATTTTCCTATGCCATTAACTGCCACTGAAGGCCTTTCCCAGTGGACAGTCCAAACACTGAAGAGACTGATTGGAATATGGACACAACCCCCGAAAGTGGCCAATACTCATTTTGATGGTTACGCTCTGGGGTCTTTACTTTCTTCCTGTATATTGCTCATGTTAATTAAAAATAATAATCCATGCTCACTGTGAAACATCTACACAACAAAGAAGGAAACAGAGTAAAGACTGAAGGCTCCCTTTAATAACTATCCCTGATCTCACTCTTCTAACAACAAATAACGTTAGCAATTGAGTGTCTACCTTTCCAGCTGTTTGCACTTATTCATCAATCTGTATGCATATAAATGCATTTAATAAAGGGTTTTTCTACCGAAAGTGTATTATACAACATATTCTTCATCTTTGCCTTCTGTTTTCACTTAGCTTGACATTGCAAACATCTTTTCATGTCATATAGCTTGACCTTATTCTTTGAAACAGCTGCAAATTACATTGTGTGGATTTTCCATAACTGATGTGACTGTTCCTTATGAATGCACGTTTAGGTTATTTTTAAGTTAATTATTAATATAAATGGTACCACAATGAATATATATATATATATTTGTACATATATGAAAATATCCTTAAAAAAACAGATTTCTGGAAGTTAAATGCTGATTCGGTGAATACGTGTATTTTATACTCTTGACATCAGCACCGTGTGTGAGAGAGATTCATTTTGTGCCCCTTCCCAAAACAAGATATTAATGACCTCTTTAAAATGTTTGTGGAAGACTATTACATTTCAATTTGTATGTCCTTGATTATGAGTAAGGCTTTTTATTTGAATCTGTAGTCGTGGTCAATTCAGGTCCTCCGAGAAGCAGACGCCAAGATGGAATTATACAAACAAGAGCCTTATTGGGGGGAAATGCCTCTGGAAGGCAAAGAGAGAGGGAACAGGAGGAGGCCAGGAGAGCTCCAGACCAAGAAGCAGGTCTGACCTTTGTGCAAGAAAGAGGGAAGAGACAGGACTGAGTAGGAAAATCCTCGGACCAGAGCACAGTTCTGAGAAAGCCTTGACCAGACCACTGTGGAATTCCCACAAGGTCCTGCTTCCCCACAAGGGGAAAACCTAGGGGAGGCACAGCCTGGCATGACCTTCACAGTGGATCCAGAGATGCTCTAGCTTGAGGCCATCAGTCAGCTCTTCCCCCACAGGAGTTTCTTTTGAAGAGAGGTCTGGGCAGTGCACCTCCATGGCCACCACTGGAATCCAGGGTTTCCTCTAGAAGTTACATGACCACACCTTTGCTTACTTTTTTACTCCATCTTTGTTATAGATCTGCAGAAACCCTTCATAGATTCGGTGGGTTCAAGCCTTGGTTTTTTGTTGTTGTTTCGTTTTTGTTTTTGTTTTGTTTGTTTGTTTTTTGAGACGGTGTCTTGCTCTTGTCACCCAAGCTGGAGTGGAATGGCGCATCTCAACCTCACTGCAATGCTCACCGCAACTTCTGCCTCCCGGGTTCAAGCAATTCTCCTGCCTCAGGCTCCCGAGTAGATGGGATTACAGGCACCCGCCACTGTGCTCAGCTAATTTTTTGTATTTTCAGTAGAGACAGGGTTTCACCATGTTGGCCAGGCTGGTCTCAAACTCCTGATCTCAGGTGATCCATCTGCCTCGTCCTCCCAAAGTGCTGAGATTACAGGTGTGAGCCACCGCGCCCGGCCCACTCCTTGTTATAGGTGCTGCAAGTATTTTGTCTCTGTTTTTGCTTTCTTTTATCTTTGGTTGTATGTTTCACTATATAGGAGATTTTTACACTTTTAATTTTTTTCCTCTAGTAAAATCTGTTAAATTTTTTTCCTTTAAGGCTTTTGTGTCTTACTTAGGAATGCTGTCTTCTTTAAATAGAAAGAAAAAATGGGAGACGGGTCCCATTACTTTATCTTATACATTCCCTGGCTGCACAGTACACTACTGATATAAATTTAGTATAAATGATTATTTTATGCACCAACCAGGCCTTGATTCAGTTTGCTTCTCATCATTTTCAGTTTTTTGCTATCTAATTATTACAAAATGTTTCCTTTTGAAATGAGTGGCTGGGCTCTATTTATTCAAGTCAAAGCCCATGATTTCTCCCACAATGTCATCAATGAGTTTGTACAGAAGAAAAAATATCTTTGTGACAAAGGATGTGGGAAAGATCTGGCATTTGAGAAAAAACTATGATGTTGCTTTCCCGGGGGGCTGGGCCTGGAGATGTATGAGACCTCAGCCAGTAGCAAGGTGTGGATGGGAGGAAGAGGAGCCCTGAGAAGCCTGTGATCAGAGCACCCACTTTCAACCCCAGAGAGCTGAAGAGCCGGTCCCAAGGATGGTGGTCCATTCCGCACACACCTGAGTCATCTCTATTGCAGCCTCCATTTGGTTTTCTCCATAGCAGCTCTCATAAGCTCTAACTGTTACATTTATGGCTTGGAAGCAGGAGTTTCCTGGCACTTCAGGGCTCACTCTTAGGCAAGTAGGCATGGGATGTCTGCTAATCACTTGTCAACATGGAGAGAAAAGGCCCACCCTGCAGGGGACAGGCCAGCCACAGCCAAGCAGGCCCTTCTACTACCCCACACTTTCCTTATTCTACCTTACCCTCCAAGATGCTTACTGTCAGCTCCCTCCAGGAGCTGCCTCACAGGGACAGCCCAGCATGTCCCAGGATGCCCTCTGCCATGCCCGCCCATTCCTTACCTTCTCCTAAACCCCCTCCCAAGACCACAGCAATTAGCCCCAGACAAATATCATTGATCTGGCACTGCCTTCACTCCCATTTTTATGTCAGGATGAATTTGGATTCTGAAGTTGATCTCCTTGTTGTGCAGGTTTTATGAGGGAAAGATTAAATCATCCTCTGATGTGTGCTTCATTAGGCTCCAAATCCTTGAAGAGCCGTTAAAACACCTTCTCATTGAAATGCTCTCAATCTCAGCTTGATGGATATTGGCAGGAAGGATCTCTCCATTATTTGGGAGCTAAACTGGCTGGGAAGCTGGGCCAGACATGACCCTGTCACAACCCTATGAGCCTGGCCTTTCTGTAGTTTGTGGCCCCCCAAATCTACTAGTGCAACACCACCAGAGGCTGGCTCTGTGCTGGCTTTCCCAGAAAAGCCATTCCTGCCTGTCCTCTGTGGGGACGGGTTGCCCTGAGTCATCCATGTTCTCACCACTACCCACAGCTGCAAGTCTAATCTGTGAGTTGGGTAGGGCTCATCCATGGTCAGGGCTCAGTGTGGGGCCAAGGTCAGGGTTCATTGTGGAACTAGAATAAGAACTCAGTGTGGGACCAGGATCAGAGATTGATCTGAGACCAGGATTAGGGCTCAGTCTAGGCCAGGGTCAAGGCCCAGTCTGGGATGAGGGTCAGAGCTAAGTTATTACCAGAACCAAGGCCAACACAGTCTACATCCAGGATTACACATCTGTCTGTGGCCAGGATCAGGGCCTCGATTATGGCCTAGTTTATGGCCCAATCTTTGGCCAAAGGCTCATTGACCCAACCCCAGCCTGGCATCGATCCTACATCAACTTAGGATATCAGGACTTGACACCTTATCTAAGCACCCCCAGTCTCAAATATTAGCATACCCATTCCCAACCAGGTGGTACCAACAGCCACTGAGAGGCTCAAGCTATTTCAGGTGACAGAAAACAGACAGGAGTATCTGCAGGTGAGTGCCTGTATTAGAAATGGGTGGGGTGGGGGGGAAGCTGGGGCAGAATTGGAAGGGTCTAGAAGGCAGCAGAAATCAGGGCACCATCAGGACCTCAGCCTCAGAAACCCAAGACATAGACAAAGGAGACTGCACTATTTCCAACACTTCCTGGCAAAACTTACCACATATTCATCTTTCAGATTTCAGCAGCAGAAAGAGCCAGAATTATGAAAAGGGATCCAAGCCAATGCCAAGTTTCCTTCCCATCACTGCAGAAGGTGGGAGGACAGTGAGGTTGTTCTCCTGGGCTTGCTGGGTGACCTTTGGGACAGGTGGCTCTCCCTCTCTGGACTTCAGGGTACTCACCTACAAATGGAAGAGTCAGAGTGACTCATCTGCCATGTCCCCTCAGCTTGGCCAACCACAAAGAGAATGGGAAGAGAGTAGCAGCCAGAAGGAAGGGTGTTGAAGAAGGTCGCAGGTGAGAGAGACAGGATGGCAGGCCCAAAGGCCTGGATTAAGCCCAGTGTGACTGGACACAAACTGAGGGGACAGACGAGTGGGGAGGGCAGAAGATAGGCAGTGACTGAGCCCGCAGGGCCTGGACACAGTGGAAGTCATCTGGTTTTTATCCTGTGGGCAATGAAGAACCTTGAAGGATGCTAAACAGGTGAGGGCACTGCCATATCTGCATTGTAGAAGGATCTGTCTGACTGTTGCCTGCAGGACGGATAAGAGAGGACAGGATGGCTGTGAAACTCACTGGGTGGGAAGATTAGAACAGGATTGGTGGCAGAAGATGATGGTGAATTCTGATCTGGACCCATGGAGTTCAGATGACTGGGATGTGGGACTACCAAGTGAGGGTGTCCAGGAATGAATTGACAACATGAACCAGGAGTTTGCATGAGCCAACTGGGCCTAGGTTATAGAAGAGAGAGTCTTCAGTCATTGCCAAGGATAAAGCAGAGGGAGAGAAGAGAGTGGAAACTGGAATGGAATCTTGGGACACCCAACATGTCATGGGCCAACAGAGGAAGGGAAGTCTGCAAGGGAGCCCAAGAAGGGAATCACTGGAGAGATGCAGGAAAACAAACTTGAAGAGGTGGTCTACAGAAAATTAGAGCAAACAGCAATATTGAATGTGGTCAAGAGCCTGAGGGCATGAGAACTCAAGTCATTCAATGACTGTGGAGCCCATTGCTGACTTCAGAGAGAGCAGTTTCTGAGACCCTTCTTGGGGCAGCAGCCAAACTGAAATGAGTAGGAGAAGGGGTTGAGGAAGTGGGAGTGGAGACAGGAAGTGTAGGCAACTGTTGAGAAAAGTTCTCTGTGAGTGGGATACAGTGGGATCATAGACGGGAAGGCGTGGGATTTGGGGCAGAGGGTGTTCTAAGCAGAGAGAGACTTTGGGGTGTCCTAAGCAGAGAGAGGCTCGGACATGTGCAAATGCTGTGGGGGGAGGACCCAGGAGAGAAGAAATTAAAGATACAAGAAAGAGAGCTATTCGGGGAAGGAGTAGGTCATTGAGTGTCCGTCACTTACCATCACACAAAGCACTTTCCATATGCCTTTAATATTTAATTCTCCCAACCTGTCTGTGGCTTCACAGAGCTGTGCTCACTTCCTTCACAGCACTCTGTAAATTATTTTAATTATTTTCTGGCTGGTTTATTGACTCCCTTTCCCACTAATCACTAAGCTCCAAACAGGGACTTCCCAGTCTCCATCACCTCTGTCTTATCTTGCTTTGTTTTTCATCATGACACTTACACTCCCTGACACTGTATTATTTGTTACTCGCTTTTTGTCTGTCTCTCCTTTCCCCCACAAAAAATGTAAACTCCAGGGCAGATAGGACAAAGTCTGCCTTGTTCTCTACTGTGCTCCCATGCCTAGCACTGTGCCCAGCTCATAGTAGGCACACAATAAATATCTGTGGGAAGAGAAAAAGAGGGAGAGAAAAGAAGGAGGGTGAGAGGAGAGAAGAGAGGGAAAGAGTGAGGGAGGGGAAAAAAGTAGGAGAGAAAGAGAAAAAGGAAGGAAGAAGAGAGAGAGGGAAGGAGAGACAGAGAAGGAAGAAAGGAGAGAAAGGAAAGGAGACTGGGCGCAGTGGCTCATGCCTGTAATCCCAGCACTTTGGGAGACTGAGACAGGCAGAGCAGTTCAGGTCAGGAGTTCGAGACCAGCCTGGCCAAAATGGTGAAACCCCGTCTCTACTAAAAATACAAAAAATTAGCCAGGTGTGGTGGTGGGTGCCTGTAACCCAGCTACTTGGGAGGCTGAGGTATGAGAATCACTTGAACCCGGGAGGCGGAAGTTGCAGTGAGCTGAGATCCCACCACTGTACTCCAGCCTGGGCAACAGAGCAAGATTCCATCTCAAAAAAAAAAAAAAAGGGAAAAAGAAAGGAAAGAAGGAAGGAGAGAGATAGGGGAAGAAGGAGGAAAGAGAGAGAGAGAGAGAGGAGGGAAGGAAGGAACAGAGAGAGAGAATTCTCTAAGAGGTTCTGAAAACCACAATGTGCTGTCCAAGTGAAGGACAGGAAGAACCCAGTGCATGCCAAGCTTGTAGCACCTGCCACAGGCATAGCTTCAGCTAAGCTTCATGACAACTTTCAGAAGTAGGAACTACTGTTCCCTTTTCAGAAATGAAGAAATTGGGCTCCATAGAGGTTTTAAGGCCTGTCAGAAATCACACAGCTAGTATGTGGTGGTGCCAGAGTTGAAAGCCAATGATAATGGTTTTGTTTTTGTCTGCTTTTCCTAAAACCCTGAGCTCAATTCCTGCACCACAAGCCTCTGGGGATGATCATCAGTCCCTCCCTCCACTTGTCCTCAGGACCGCAGGCCAGGGACAGGGGCTGATAGAGTCCATCGGGTGTTCTAGAACCATCCCCCGGCTGCTGTCCTGCAGAAGGAAGGGGAGCCATTGGTGGGAGAAGGGAGGAGAGTTGTCCCTAGAGAGCTGGTGGCTGGAACTGAGCAGAAGGACAGTTGGGAAAGAGATTTGAGAGAGAAGATTGAAGGGTCCCATGGCATGGAATGTGGGGTGGGAAAGAGCAAGAGGCAGGTGAGGGGCTCGCAGGTTTCAGGCTGGGGAAAGGGCAGTTGCGCTGCCAAGAGCTGAGACACAGAAAATAGAAAGGGTGCATGTGGGAAGGGAGGTGGCTTCCACCTTGGACATGCTGAGCAAGTGGGGTTGGTGGGACACCCAGATGGTGGTGTCCAGCGGCAAGCTCTGGGGAGCAGTCCCAGCTGGGAAGAGAGGTCTGGGACAGTCAGTGCAGCCCTGGATCGATCGTAGAGGATGCTCTTGCTGAGGGCAGCATGCTGAGCGTGGGGCTGTGTCAGCCCCGTGAGCCCCGGGAGAGAAAAGCAGTCAGAGGAGCAAGCCGTGGGTGTCCCTCTCAGCTATGCGGGACAGAAGCAAAAGACAAGATGAATGAGCTGCTCTGTGTGTTTGCACGACAGAATATTTTGCAGCCTCCCTGGATAAACAAGCTGTCATCCACCACCCAACCCTCTGTCAACTGAAGCAGCTTGGGGAAAAGATAATGCTGCGGGTTTGGACTCTCTCCTAGGCTGCCAGTGCCCTAATTACTACACAAGCAAAACAAGCCCACAGAGTTGTAGGCAGAGAGGGGCTTGCTGGCCGACTAGGGAGGAGTGTCACTTTCCCAGTCCCAGGGAGGGGTGGAAGACAAGCACTAATGTTTATTGAGCACCTACTGTGTGCCAGACACTTGGCATATGTCATCTTATTTAATACAGTTTAAGTATTGTCCCCATTTTGCAGATGAGGAAACAGAGGCTCAGAGAAGCCTGATAATGCACTCAGTCAAAGGATTCACTTCAAGGTCTTCCCACTGCACTTCACTGGCTCCCTGGAAAAGGTCCAGGTTTGGTTTCCTCTCTTCTTTCCCAACCCTGCAGAATCAAATCCAAAGGCGTGTTCACGACTTTGCAGCTCTATTGACTCTTTTTGTTTCTTTCTAAGACGTCTATTTGTAAGAAATAAAATTGTTGGGCTCAGCAGCAGGACAATAACTATAAAGAAACCTGCCATTAGCAGCACAGACTTTAGCTCCCAGCATTACTGTATATTCAAAGTAGATTTCCAAAACACCATTTGACATAAACAGTCATTCCAAAAGGACTCCATTTCCCTCCTTCCTCCTGCCCTGCCTCGGGCATGCCTGACCAAGGTCCAATGAAGAAGAGGAAAGGAGGTGAGAGAAGACTCCAAGCGGCCAGGGGCAGCTGAGGAGGAACTAGGCTGCCCTGCTAGGAGACGGCAGCAGTCCCCCGATTCAGGGGACAGATCAGCTGATTCTTCCCACCCCTTCCCCTTCCTGACCTGATAGATGAGGAAACTGAGTTTCAGAGAGGAGCAGTGACTGGCCAGTGATGGGATTAGATCCCAAGCCCTTTGACTCCCAGCCCACAATGATCTTCCAACACAACATGCAGCTTCGTCAGAGGCCAAGAAATCCATTTATAAGGAAATTTTATATGTGCATTTCATTTGTATGATTTAATTTTTTTACTTGAAAAAGAATTATAATATACAGCTTTCAGTGCAAATGGGAAAAGCTTACACATCTTCATAGAAAGAGAAGGAATATCCAAAAAGTAACAAGAATGTTCCTAGTGCTGTCTTTCATAGTAAATTTGCATGATTGTACACCACACTCCAGCCACAATGATCTTTTTCTTAGTTCCTCGAAGCCCCCAGCCTTGTTCCTACCTGAGGACCTTTTCATTTGATATTCCCTCTGCCCAGAACACATTTCCCCAGGCTTACATGGTTGGATTTCTCTTGTCACGGAGATCTCAACTCAAATGTCACCCCCTCTCAGCAGTCTTCCCTGACCACCCTCCTTCAGGTAACCATGCTGTAAATCCCCATAACAATGGGTGTCACCCCTGGGCATGGTCACATCCACCTGCATGGCTTAAAATACAGATTGCTGAGCTCCGTCCCCCACAGTTTCTAATTTAATAGGCCTGGGATGGGTCCTGAGAATTTACATTTCTAACAAGATCCAAGATTGTGCTGATGATATTGCTCCAGGAATCACTTTGAGAGCCACTGCCCTACAGCATCACCCTGTTTTATTGTCTTCATGGTGTTTATCACAATCTGAAATTACCTTAGGCATCTATTCAGTTTCTTTATTATGGCCTGCCTTTTTTACTGATTAGGAGCTACTGAGAGCAGGGTGACTGTCTGTCTTGTTTATTGCAGTATCTCCAGGACTCAGAAGAGAACCAGGTATATGATAAATGCTAAATGAGTATTTGTTGAATGAATAAATTAGTGAGGAGGTGAATGGGCAGATGGTGGAAGGTTGGAAGAAGAGGGAGGGAGAAAGAAATGAATGGATGCATGGGTGATGAATGGTGTATATATGGGTAATGGATGGCTGTGGGTGGGTGGGTGGATGAATGGATGGATGGATGGACGGATAGATGGGTGGGGGGGTGGATGGATGAATGGATAGATGGATGGATGGACAGACAGACGGATGGATGGATGAATGGACGGACAGATGGATGGATGGATGGACGGATGGATGGATGGACAGATGGATGGATGGATGGATGGATGGATGGATGGATGGATGGATGGATGGATGGATGGATAAAGGGGTGGGTGTGTGGATGGGGGGACGGTGTGGGTGGGTGGATGGATGAATGGATGGAGGAATGTATAGTCATCTCACTCTCTGGATTCCCGCCTCTGTATATGTCATCTTTGTTCCACATCAAATTGATCTACAGGTAAAACCAATCTCATTTTTGATTTCCAAAATTTCAACTGACAAAAGCAAGACCATGAAACATTTTGCCAAGGATGTTGAGGGGCCATGTCCAGGAGACACATATGACAAAATAGCAAATGACATAAAACTGCACACAGGCATACCTGCTCTTAAAGGCCCTTTCAGCTACCCCATCACCCGCAAGTGGTCCCCAGCTTTCTGCCATCTTGAAGTCTCTTCTCTCCTCCTCCTCTGCTTCATCTTCCTCCTTTTCCTGTTCTTTTTCACCTTCTCAAAGATCTAAAAATAATAATCTTTTGCATTTTCCCATGTAGAGCAACTAAACCATAATTTTTTATTGCTTGAGGTTCCCAAAAAGACCAGTGCACTCCCTCTGTCTTTAAAAATTCCTGCATCTTTGAGACTCGGGCAAGTCATACCTTCCTCCTCCATCTTTTTTGTAGCCTCCTGGAAGCTATCCCTTATTCAATGAAGTCTCCTGGAAGCTATCTCTTATTCAATAAAGTCTTCAGTCCCAGCTGAATGACTTCATCCTGAGTGACTGCAGAAGACAGGTCAACTGCTGATAGCCAGGTGAGAAGAGGAGGTAAGAAGTCTAATGAGAGTGAGAAAAGCTTTAAATAATTGCTGTGAATGGTAAAGGAGTGAGCTGACTGGAGAAACACAAGCCCAGCTCTAGAAACTACAGTTGGAGTTGGTGATGAGTAAGTCAAAGAATAAAGAATCCAAGATGTGAAGAGTTAACCAAATGCTTTCTTCTCTATTCTCTTAGTCACTTTGTTAGCTTCCGATTGCTGCTGTAACAAATTACCATGAATCAGTGGCTAATAAGGAAACAAATGTATTATCTTACACTTCTGGAGGTCAGAAGTCTAAAGTGAGCCAGCATGGCTGTGTTCCTTCTAGGGAGAGCATCTGCTTCCTTGCTGTTTCCAGTTTCTGGAGGCTGCCTACATTCCTTGGGTCGCAGCCCCTTCCTCTTTTGTTAGAGCCAGCAGTGTAGCATCTTCAAAACACACACTCTTTCTCTCTTTCTCTCTCTCTCCCTCTCTCTCTCCCTCTCTCTCTCTCTCACTCACTCACTCTCCCCCACCCCCATTCCACTCTCTGATCTCTTCAGAGCAATATATTTGCAGGTTTCAGGGTTGGAACATGACATCCTTTTGGAGAGTGGGGCACATTATTCTACCAGTCACCAACTGAGAGAGTCACTTCCCACATTTCAACATCATCTGGAACCACTTCCTCCAAAGTTATTAATCCATGCATCCCACCATGGTTATGGGGTTTAAACAAGTATCGTATTTAAGAGAGAAACCTTTAGACTAGCTGCATTAGGCTTAACCTTGAGCAAGTCATTCTACTTCCTGAACCTCAGTTTCCTTATCCAGAAGATGAGCTTTAATACTAATAGAACAACTAGCAGTGTTTTATTTGCTATGTGCCAAGCATTTTCTGGGTGGCTTGCATATGTCATCTAACTTAAATCTCCCTAGAGCCCTATGAGTACAAATGAGGAAACTGAGTGCCAGGCTGGTTATATAACTGCCTGAGGTTGAGGTTGGTGATGAGTAAGTCAAAGAATAAAGATTCCAAGATGTCCCTGCAACCTCCTCTCCTTCCAGCCTGCATGCCCAAGCATCCCATTGCAGCCATTCTTCAATCTTATCAGGACCTCCAGACTATCCACCTTTTCTGTTGCTCCCATCCACAAGCCCTGCCTCTCTTCCTTTCCTCCCTTTTTCACTTGGATCCTGTGATCTATCATTACTAAAATGCCTCACCCCTCCCTGTCTCCATCACACCTATTGGCAATAACCCAATCTTGGATGGGCTTCCATCTTTCTCCTCCATGCTGTCACTGGGGAAACACTGCTGGACAAAACCACACAACAGTACATGTAAATCTTCAGTGTCCATCACAACTTTACCACAGAGGCATGGGAAGACTGAGAAGCCAATGGAGGGTGTTAAGCTTGGAAGTGACTCCATCAGAACTGTGGAAAGATCACCTCTGCAGCAGGATGGAGAATGGATCGGAGGAAGGAGGCAGGGAGATGAAGGAGTGACCCCCTTCACCCCAGCACCTCACCTTATTCTCTGTGCTCTGTGGTTGTTCACACTTAGCATTGTATTAGTCTGTTTTCATGCTGCTGATAAAGACATACCTGAGACTGGGTAATTTATAAAGAAAAAGAGGTTTAATGGACTCACAGTTTCATGTGGCTTGGGAGACCTCACAATCATGGTGGAAGATAAAAGGCACGTCTTACATGGTGGCAGGCAAGAGAGAATGAGAACCCAGGAAAGGAGTTTTTCCTCATAAGCCCATCAGATCTCATGAGACTTATTCACTACCACAAGAAAAGTACGGAAGAAACTGCCCCCATGATTCAATCATCTCCCACCAGGTCCCTCTCACTACATGTGGGAATCCTGGGAGCTACAATTCAAGATGATATTTGGATAGAGACACAACAAAACCACATCAAGCATCCTCCTCCTTTCCTCTTCTCTAATATTCCTGCAGTTCCTCATATCACTGGTATACATGTCTTCCTCCTTGGCTAGATAGGCAAGACGCTTAAACAAAGGATCTAAGTTCAAGTTTAATCTTTTCACTGATAAGTTCTGTTAACATAGACATTTACCTAATCTCTCTAAGCTTCAATATCCTCATATACTTTTGACACTCAACAGAAAAAAACACTGAATGACTTAAACCTGTGATCAATAGTGCTACAACATTCACAAAAAGTGCCTTGCTAACTGTACAGCACCCTGTGATTATTACCTACTGTCATTATCCCTAGCTTATCGTTGCTTTGAAAGCAGGGTTCAAAACTTACTCGTGTTTGCCTCCATCCCTCCCTTGAGGGATAAGGAAACCACTGGGTGTCACACTAATGAACATTTAAAGAGAGAGTAAAACAACACCAAGACTGCCCTTTTAAAGCCTTCTCTTTCCCCTTCCCAAGGTGATCTATGCTCTGGTTTGATTTTTCTCTGCTCTGAACGATCCACTCTAAACCATGTTCAGAAATTAGTCTGTTTACAAGGAGGTGCCTGCCTCCTGATGCCAAGCTCAGAAGACCAAACAGTGAAGCATTAGAAGGCCCTGGTAAATATGAAGATCTTGAGAATTTGATTTTGATTTATTGAACAGGATAATCCAGTGCCATTTTGTTCAGAGAGTTTGGTTAACACTGCTCTTCTGAGGTTGTTATCCCAAATTCCTTGGAGATCCCAGAAGTGAGGCCTCTTCTCAGAGCCATCTGGTCACCCATGTCTCTACAAGTACAGATGGTCCCTGAATGATGATGGTTCGACTTACAATTTTTTTACTTTACCATGGTGTGAAAGCAGTGTGCATTCAGTAGAAACTGTACTTTAACTACCCATACAACCATGCTGTTTTTCACGTTCAGCACAGTATTCAATAAATATGTGAGATATTCAACGCTTTATTATAAAATGGGTTTTCTGTTAGATGATTTTGCCCAAATGTCAGCTAACGTAAGTGTTCTCAGCACGTTTGAAGTAAGCTAGGCTAAGCTGAGATGTTTGGTAAGTTATGTGTTTTAAATGCATTTTTGACTTACACTATTTTCAACTTACAATGGGTTTGTTGAGAAGTAAGCCCATCATAAGTGAAGGAACATCTGTACCTCCTTTTCCCATTATGGGCAGAAGCAATTACTACCCAGATCACTCTCGCACATCCAGGCACAAATATTGCCTTGGAATTACTTTTTAATTTTAAGAGACCCTGAAGCACCTAGCCCAGGAGCTGTCACTCTGCAGTTAAGGGAAAAAAACAAAAAAAAACCTTAAATGATGCACTGTTTGCCCTGTTGGGGGAAGAAAGAAGCAAATAGGGCTTAATCAATCCCCACCTCAGGATGAGACCTCAGCTACTTTGTGGCTTGGACCTACTGAGTGATTCTAGGTCTGGAAAATTTACCTCTGAGTCTCCCAGGCTTGCAGCATCACTTGGGAGGGCACTGCAGCTGTTTTTCCCTGATTAGTTGCCAGAGTGTCCAAAACAGTCATGGGAGGGGTGGGGAAGGTGTTGCATAACGACTCCCAAGAGAGTGGCAAAGGCCATCTTTTCTCATCCTAGGCATCCTAGGAGCCTGTGCATCTAGTTCTCTGGCAGTATTCTGTGCCATCTCATGCTCTGTGTAACTGGCTTCCCTTCCTGAAATTTAAATCTGGAGCAAAGGGACAAGGAAACCACAAAAATATTGGGGGGAAGGAGGGTCTATCCCATCCCACACTGTTCCTGCTTCCTACCCTTAGAAGCTGCCTCGATTCTGACACCTTGTTTTCCAGCCCCTGCCCATTTGGAATGCTCTGACAGCATCCATTTTGTGAGAGTTCACTAGAATTGGTTTCTGAACCTTTTCATCTGGTCCTTGGGGAAAGCAGAACCATATTCTCTGAATTCTCCTCTGTGTTTCCCTATGTGTTGATGAAATAAACATCCAGCAAAGAGGTTGACTCCTTGGACACATTTGCCCCAGATGACATGGGACTGAACTACTTAACTACTTCCCCTTTCCCTCTGCAGCACATATGCACCAATGCACCAGGTGGAGAATAACTACTCTCTGTCCCAGGCCCCCAGGGGCAGGACAGAAATTGCTGATATAGCTGCAACCTCAGTGATCTTGCCTGCCTTATGAATTTCACTCCTGCTATCAACTGTTTAAATAGTGAGCAAGAAAAATGACTCTCGAAGTAAAACGATTTGCCAAAAGCAACTCATGGTCTTTAGCTACCTCCAAAGAAGCAGAGTCAACCCCTGTACCACTGAGATGCATCACAGTAGGGGTTCCTGGAGGATGCAAAATGCAACTCTTATCTACAATTCGGGACCATTATTTCTGCCTGAAGTTCTTTCTATTCATCTCAAGGAGCATCACAACATTCATGTAACTGTGATTAATTGAATATATGTGGAAGTAAATCTACCCAGCTCCCCAGCTCTGTGTTTCTCTTGCCCTGAGAGACAGCCTACCATCTTCCTCAATGAACTCAGAGTATAGTCCATCATCCAACAGACAGCCTTCCACTAAGGATACCCAGGGGTTCCCAAGGCATTCTGTACAACACTCCTCTGTAGGCACTGAATTGGTTGGAGTAGGCTAACTGATATTATAGACAACACCCAAAGTCTCAGTGGCATAACACAAGGAAGTTTGTTTCTCACATCAAAGTACAACACAGGTCAGTTGGGGAAGTGGACATTTCTAATCCATACAGTCATTCAGGGACCCAAGTCCTTTCCATCTTGTGGTTCCACCCTCCCCTAAATACTTGAAGTTCTCTCCATTTTGATAGCAGATGATGAAAGAGATAGAATGTTGAGAATTGCCTGGGTGATTTTTATGGTCCACACTGGGAATTGGTCTAATTGCTTCTGCCCACATTTCACAGGTCAGAACTCAGTCACACGATCTCATCTCATTGCAAACAAGTCTGGGAAATGTAGTCCAGCTGCATGCCCATGAGGAAAAGGAATGGGGCTTGGTAAATAAAGGAATGCCACTGACCCCTAGCAGTGTGTGGTGGTGGTAGTGTGGGGTCCTATCTCCTCTGGGCTGTGAGCTCTTCAAAAGTAGGAATTGATTTTATGTTTGCCTCTCTGATGAACACCAGTCTGTGAACCCAGGCTGAATGGTCCAGAAGGTATCATCTCAGAGGTGGAGCTGAAGTCACAGCTGACCACACCACCCAACTAGCTGCCAGGCACCTGGCACATACAGACAGATTTTGACAAAGGCCATCAGCTGGGAGGCTGACAACCACAGCAGACCCAGAGAGTTTCAGGCACAGATGCAGGGAGAGCCTAGAAGAACCCTAAGCCAAGAAAATAGCTTTCTCCCAGAGCACAGAGAGTTCTGGGAAGGGCACCAACCCAGCTTGGACTTAGGGTTTATAAAGGACTGCCTCACTCATCAATGTGTTAATTCTCATCACAAAAGAGATCAGGCCTTAACACACCTACTTTACAACTGTGGGAATAGAGGACCTTTCACCAAGTCAAACAGCACTAGAACCGAAGTCTCCTAGCTAAGGAACTGCATGAACCTACCAGACTATTCTCTATGCTGGTCACCCATGAGCATTCAAGGAAACATCCTTTAGGGACCTTTGGGAACCTGAGAAGCCCATACTTCCTCTGGAAGTACTCCATGCTGTCTCTCGCTCTGTGTAACCAGGTGACCACGTATGCCTGGCAATGAGTTACATCACCCAGATGTGTTTTGAGGAATCTGTTTGTTTTCAAAATTGACTTAAACAAGGAAGGTTTAAATATGTTTCTTGTTTTTAGTGCAGTTCCTTATTTTAAGTCATGTTTAAAAATCAAAAAATTTCACATAAAAATATAAAGCTGTGGGCTTTTCTTTTCAAAAAAAAATCTCAGGAGGCCCAGCTACCCTGAGTCTGATTCCCACAAGGTGACGCTCACCCAGAGCTGAGTAGGCACTGTTCCCAGAGACAAGATAAGTGTCCTCCATGTCCCCACAACCCCCACCTTTCTATTTTTCTTTTTGGCCCATGTTATTCATTTAAATCACTCTCTGGCCCTTGTGAGCATTTGAGTTTGTAATCCCTGTCCTATTTATGCTCAAGTCTTGGATCATTTATCCCCTCAATCATTCATCTATACACTCAACAGGTGTTTGCTGAGTGGTTATTCTGGGCCAGGTTTGTGCTGGACAGCAAGGATGAAAATAAGACACGACCCTGCCCTCAGAGAGCTCACAGTCTAAAGAGAAACACAAATGAAGAAACACATCATTGTAAATGTATCAAGTGCTGTAAAACTCATATTTTTAAAAGTTCGTACAGATACCATTGGTGCCTGACCCACATCACCTGGGCACTCAACAGTCCCGTGCAAGGAGATAGTTTCCTACTATGAGCACCTGCCACTCTCCCCGAGTGTCTCCTGCATGCAGGCTAGAAGCATTGGAGAATAAATGTCCCCAGAAACAGCCCTCAACCAATGACTAACCAGAGTTGGTCGATAAATACCCCAGCTCCTTCACCCCTCAAGGAGGAAAATCATGATGTGTGTTTTATGATGTCCACCAGAAGTTCCCCAGTTGCCAATATCGGTAAGCTTCTCAGTAAAGTACTCTATACTTTCCCTTCCCCATCCCACTTCCCCTCTCTCCTACTGTCCCTCTCTCCAATAACCTACCCAGTCAACCACTTACATTCACACCTTTGTGTTAGGGTCTGCTTATAGGGATGCCCAATCTGAGACATGCACCAGTAACCATCTGGGAAGCACAACCCTTTTAAGTTCATTTAACTGAAATGGAAATGTACTGCCACTTAGCCTGGAATGGGTCAGGGAAGAAATCTAAACAATTCACCAGCTTTCCTTTAAAAAGTAATCATAACAATAATCAGGCTACTGAATGCTGCCTGAGCAACTGCAGGGGCTATGTGCTTTAGCACCTGGGGCTGCTGATTGCTGTCTCTTTGGGGTCTTGCTGCACATTAAATCAGATTAATCAGCCCCTTTGCAGAGAGGCCAGGCCCACGGCCATGATGACCTTCCTTTCAATGAACTCCTGTGATGCTGCTTTTAGAAAGAAGGCAGCCCTGTGAAAATCATGGAGTAGATCAGAACTCAGGAAAAACTGATGTTATTTCATCAGTTCCTCTCAACATGCCTCGGAGGGAGACAATATCAGCTTCACTCTCAGGGGATGGGGGTGGCAACAGGGACTTGGAAGAGTCAGATGATTTATCTGAGTTCACATGGTCCAAATCCACCAGACTCTATGCCCACATAACTGCCCTGTCACCAGGCTGTGTGTGTCTGTTTTCCTGTGTCTGAAGACTGGGATGAGGAGGGAAGGAAAGAGCACTAAGACCTAACCTTGGGTCTTAGAGCAGGGGCCACAGTGCTGGGAATGGCCATTAGCCTGCAGGTTGCTGTTTCCCTCTGGTCCAGAAGGTGACCAGAGAAGAACAGAGGCAAAGTAGGCAGTGACATAGCAGGAAGAGAATCTGGAGCAGAAGAAACAAAGAGGATACCTTTTTCTTTTGGGGGGAGATCATGAGCAAGAGTTCAAGGCAGCTCAGAAATGTCTGGGGGTGCTTTATGAGGGATTAACTCTTTTTAAAGAAACTGATGAGGCCAGGTGCAGTGTCTCACACCTGTAATCCCAGCACTTTGGGAGGCCGAGGTGGGTAGATCATTTGAGGTTAGGAGTTGGAGACCACCCTGGACAACATGGCCAAATACTGTCTCTACTAAAAATACAAAAATTAGCAGGGCATGGCGGGGCATGCCTGTAATCCCAGCCACTCAGGAGGCTGAGGCACGAGAATCACTTAAATCTGTGAGGTGGAGGTTGCAGTGAGCCAAGATTACACCACTGCACTCCAACCTGGGCTATAAGAGCGAAACTCCGTCTCGAAAAGAAAAGAAAGAAAAAAATGAAACTGATGAAAGTTCATGTGCTAATATTTGGATATACATAGAAAATGAAATATCTTTGGGTAATAATCTCATTACGTTGTCACAGGCAGGTGAGGCCAAAAACATAGGGTTCTGCTTTCATGAGCGTATGTAAAGACTAGGCAGCGACGTACATAAAGGGCCAGCACCAGGCCTGGTACTTCAGATTGGCTGCATAAATGTTTATTCACTCCTTCTCACCCCTTTCCCAATTCTAGCAAATTGGAAGCTCCCCAGCCTGATTTTTCAGTGCTAATGTCTCCCTTCCAGAATCCCATACTGCCTGCTTCTATCAAGAAGCCATAGCAATATTTCCAACCCATCAACACTTAAATATGAGACCAATTTGCCCAATACACTGTCTATATATTTTCCAGGCTACAATCTTTATGATGCATATTCCTGAGGCAGTTAATTTGCTCTTGAATACATCTCTTTGTGTATTGGTTACCCATTTCATTAGCTGTGATATTGAGACTGGCTGGGACATGTAGGGGATTTTTCACAGAGTGAAAGAAGGTTTTTAATAAGCCCCATCATCGCTGGCTTTATGGTGCCATTTGATGAGCAACGAATGTATTCATTTGGCAGCTGCATTCCTTAATCAGGTATTCACTGAGTAACAGCATATATAAATATGGAAAGACACAGAATTTTAGGGAGCTGAGTGCAATCATTTTCCACAGGGATTGGAGCATTGTCTGTATTCATCATCAGTTTTCAGGCAAGGGCCTCTCCTTGCTGTATATGGGATTCTGTACAGCATGCAGTACCCAGATATGACTCACTACCATCTATCAGGAGCACCTCTCCTCTACCTGAGATGCTGTCCTCTCTTCCACATCAAACAAGTCCCCAGCATCTTGACTTCTTTGGCCAATGGTACTAAACCTTTCCCGTGGCTCCCGTCTCTTTTGCCCTTAAAATGTCCCCCAGAAAAAAATTACTAAACTAGATTAGCTCTTAAACATAAAATGTATCCTAATGATTAGAGCAAGAAATACACATTCAGTTTCTTAATTTCTCAAATCATTAAAAATTTAAAATACACAACTCTTTCAAAGTTTGCTGACTCAGTCTCCAGCTTATGTTCAGTCACACTTAAGAAGTAAGACACCGCTGCCTGGAGTGTTGGCTCACACCTTTATCCCAGCACTTTGGGAGGCCGAGGCAGGGAGATCATTTGAGGCCAGGGGTTTGAGATCAGCCTGGACAACACGATGAAACCCCGTCTCTACTAAAAGCATAAGAATTAGCCAGGCATGGTGGCAAACACCTGTAATCCCAGCTACCTGGGAAACTGAGGCATGAGAATCACTTGAACCCAGGCGGCGGAGGTTGCAGTGAGCCGAGATCATGCCATCACACTCCAGCCTGGGAGACAGAATGAGACTGTCTCAAAAAAAAAAAAAAAAAAAAGAAAGAAAGAAAGAAAAGAGTCGCTTTAATAAATAGTCAAATTAGTGTCACTACTTGCATTTAAGTGGCTTCCAAACTTAGATATAATGTTTAAAATGTCAAAAAGATATTATCACAAAGTACCTTATGGTTGCAAATGGTACAATGATTCACCAGTTATGGAACAGAGTTGAGCAGATCAGGAAATCAGCCTTCCGCTTGGGTTCAACCATTGCCTTGTCATTTAAGGAGATTCATAAACCAAGTGAAAAGTAAATGGATTCGAAAACCACATTTGTCTGGTTTTAAAATGAATAAGCAAATCTATTTCTTTTTCTTCTCTGAAACTTACTGGAAACATGGAAAAGGGGGAACAATAGCAGATATTTCATTCTTGTTAAATTAGGAAGCACCTTAACTTATTTGTTTTATAAAAAGAGAGCTGTAGTTATAAATAGTACTAACAGTAATGTAATAGTAGCCCCCAAACCCCATCCTCAGCACATGGAAGTTGGTCAAACACAGTCAACAATTGGACTAGGGGAGAAAAGACACCTGCTGATGAAAGGCAGGTGAGCCCCAAACGTGGGGATTAGCTTGAGAAGATCCTTGGCTTCACCCAGTAAAGAATTCAAGGGTGAGCTGGTGACGTTTTACAGCAATCTTTTATTGAACAGTACTGCTCCTTGTAGAGCAGGGCTAACTCTAGGTAGTGCTCCCAGAGTTGGCAAGGTATGGGCTCTTTACAACTGTATTTATACTCACTTATTACCACTTTCAGTTATATGCAAATTGAGGGGTGGGTTATTTAGAACTTTCTAGGAAGGGGCAGTAACTTCTGAGTCACTGCCATAGAAAGGGGTGGTAACTACTAGGTTGTTGTCATGGCATTTGTAAACTGTGATGATGCTGTCTCATACTAACGAGCAGTGATAGTGGCCAGGGATTGCCCTCCTCATCTTCTGCTGGTTTCTGCCAGTTTCTTCACTTTATCCTGTCCAGACTAGATCCTGTTTTGGTCAGCAGGGTTATGACCAGAAAATAAGTCCAGCCAGTCTCCTACTTCACTGCCACAGCCAATCGCAGGCAGATCTAGCAGAACACAGCACTCTCCAAAATGGGATGCACACCTTGGGGGAAAACCAGTGACCTCCTGTTTGAACTAGTAAGATTGCAATGAGCAGAATGTCTTTGAAGAGTTTCCTAAAGCCTGATCAACACCAGGAAAGGGCAGAACAAGTAAGTCTGAATAAGGAAATAAGCAGACAATTTCACAAGAACCAGGAGAAAGAAATTCTGGGTAATAAACAATACCATCATTTCTGAAGGGAAGTAAAAGCTAAGACACACACACACACACACACACACACACACGTATGTTCAAACATGCAACCTTATCTCATTTGGGATCACACTGTGGGCCAGAAAGAGATATTTCTAGCCTGCCTCATGGCATACCTCTGACTCCTGTTCCATACAGTTTTTTCCACAAATACCTTCTAATCTAAACTGCTCTCAGTAATTATCACAAAGGAAATTGTAACAATATATGAAAACACTGAGAGAAAAAAGAGGGAAAGGAATATACAATAATAAGTTGAAAAATGCATACTAAAAAATGTGTAACACCAAGCAGATAAAAATAGTAACCAAATAGTTCCCTGTGGATTCAGGGAACATAGAGAAAAAAGGTATCTCCATGAATCAAGAGCTTAAAGCAGAAAGACAAGGGCTCACGGAAAAAGTAATAAGACTACAGGCAGAGATGAAAAATTATCTCCAGAGCTTGGGAAGATGAAAAAACAATTGCAGAAATAAAAGTTGTTTTGGGAGAAAGAAAAGAAAGAGATATACTGAAAACACAGTCAGTGAATTGTCAGCCTTGAGAAAATTGAGCAAAATGAAAAGTAAATAAAGAATTTAAAGATATCAGAGATAAAATGATGGATATGGAAGAGAGACAAAGGAGATTCAACAAACACATAATTGGTGTCCCTGAAAAAGATAAAATAGAATTTAAAATTTTTCAAAGATACTATTTAAGAAAACTTTTCTGAATGACAAAAAGCTTAAATCTATAGCTTAGAAGAACATACTGTGTCCCAGGAAGAAAATAAAACAGATGAATCTATACTGAGACATAAATTAATAAGGTTACTGGACTAAAAATTTTTAGGAAAAAAGTTTCAATAGACATATAGAAAAAAAATTTTTTTAAATACCAAGTAATCTGTAGGTGCAAAAAATTTGGTTTAGCCTCTGACTTTTCCATAACAATGTTTAAAACTAGAACACAGCAGGCAATATCTACAAAGTCTTCAGGAAAAGAAAAGCTGATCAAAGATTTATAACCTAGCAAAATGCCAGTTAAATTTAAAGATAGCTAGTATTGTTTAACATGCAAAGGAATACTATTCCCATTAGCACTTCTTGAAGAAATTGTCAGAGGAGAATTTTAAATTTTCCAAGAGTTGAATGAAAAAGTTACGCTAATAGAACTTATGGTGAGCCCTGAAAATGCTTAAATGTAGAACAAAGGCTAAAGAACCATGGAGAGATACAGAACAAAACAGAAATGCTATAAGGCATAACAGTATAAAAATGATAATATAAGTAATAAAAGTCAGGAGGGAAAGAGGGAAAGAAGGCAGGTATAAGCACACTGAATACCTAGTTTTTCTTAATGGGGATGGCAGGGGTCACAATATATTGTTCAAAGCTAATAAATCAATTAATTGAAGAATAATTGTATTAAAAGTTCTAAAAGAATTAATAATAAAAATATGATTGATAGGCCAGGTGCGGTGGCTCACGCCTGTAATCCCAGCACCTTGGGAGGCTGAGGCAGGCAGATCATGAGGTCAGAAGATCGAGACCATCCTGGCCAACATGGTGAAACCTCGTCTCTACTAAAAATACAAAAATTAGCTGGACATGGTGGCGCATGCCTATAGTCCCAGCTACTCAGGAGGTTGAGGCAGGAGAATCACTTGAACCCGGGAGGTGGAGGCTGCAGTGAGCCAAGATCGCACCACTGCACTCCAGCCTGGGCAACAGAGCAAGACTCTGTCTCAAAAAATATATATATGATCGATAAAAATAAAGTGTTATAGATGAAGGAAGAGAGGTGACAGAAGGTACATAATAAGTGTTCAGTAAATGTTATGCTGTTCCTTCATTGTTCACACTGGGGTGTAAATACATACCATCTAGGGCAGAGATACTAGTTTCTCTCCGATATTCATTATCTCCTCCTTTTACGTAGTAGAATCCCAACTTTCCCAGAAAAAGGGCTGCATTTCCCAGGCTCCCTTGCAACTAGGAATGGTCATGTGACTAAATTCTGGCCAATGGGATATGAGCCAATTAAATGTGTGCATCATCTGGGAAAGCCCTTCTCTTCCTCTTTTCCCACTGATATGTAGTGAGGCCACTTGGATCACCCAGATGAAAACAATATCCTGAAGATGGCAGAGCAGCAAGACAGAAAGAATTGCCCTACCACTTTGACTTTCACGTAAGAGCAAAATCACTGTCTTATATAGCAGCAATCCCCAACCTTTTTGGCACCAGGGACTGGTTTCATGGGAAAAAATTTTTCCATGGATGCAGGGTTGAGGGTATTGTTTTGGGGAGATTCAAGCACATTACATGTATTGTGCACTTTCTTTTTTTTTTTTTTTTTTGAGACAGAGTTTTGCTCTGTCACCCAGGCTGCAGTGCAGTGGCACAATCTTAGCTCACTGCAACCTCCGTCTCCCGAGTTCAAAGATTCTCATGCCTCAGCCACCCAGGTAGCTGGGATTATAGGCACACACCACCACACCTGGTGAATTTTTTTTATTTTTAGTAGAGATGGGGTGGGTTTCACCATGTCGGCCAGGGTGGTCTCGAACTCCTGGCCTCAAGAGATCCATCAACCTCAGCCTCCCTAAATGCTGGGATTACAGGCATAAGCCACCATGTCCAGGCAATTTCTATGATTATTACACTGTAATATATAATGATATAATTATATAAGTCACCATAATGTAGAATCAGTGGGAGCCTGGAGCTTGTTCTCCTGCAACTAGACAGTCCCATCTGGGGGTGATGGGAGACAGTGACAGATCATCAGGCATTAGATTCTCATAAGGAGCATACAACCTAGATCTCTCACATGCACAGTTCACAATAGGGCTCATGCTCCTATGAGAACCTAATGCTGCCACTGATCTGACAGGAGGCGGAGCTCAGGTGGTAATGTGAACAATGGCGAGTGGCTGTCAATACAGAGGAAGCCTCACATGCTCACCTACTGCTCACCTCCTGCTGTGCGGCCCAGTTCCTAACAGGCTATGGGTACCCCGGGGGTCCAGGGTTGAGACCCTTTATTATATGAGACATTTATTTTGAGTCTCCATCACATACCAATGAACCTACAGTATAACTTAACTAAATTTCATCTTAAAAAGAATAATGCATTACATACTTAAAATCGAGTATTATTTAGCCATAAAAAAATGAAATTCTGATATGTGCATGGATGAATCTTTAAAACATTATGCTAAGTGAAATAAGTCAGATGCAAAAGGACAAACATTGTATGATTCTTTTCACATGAGGCAGCTCGATTAGGCAAATTTGGAGACAGGAAGTAGAATGGTGGTTGCCAGGGGCTGGTGGGAGGCGGAGCTATTGTTTAATGGGTACAGAGTTTCCATTTAAGATGATGAAAAGATTCTGGAAATAATGGCGATGGTTAAACAACATTGTACATATACTTAATGCCACTGAATTGTACTCTTAAAAATAGTTAACATGATAAATTTTATGTCATGTATATTTTACCACAATAAAAAAGTCAGAGAAAAAATAAAACAGGAAAGAATAGTCAGGAAAATTCTTTCTAAGGAGAGTCGCAGGGAAAGATAGCTATGCTATCTAATACGGTCTCCAGGAGCCTGCCCCTGTGGAGCTGCCGTGTCCCATACAGAACCTCTAGTCATTATGTGGCTATTTACATTTAAATTTAAATCAATTAAAATTAAATGAAATTTAAAGTTCAGTTTCACAATCCCACTGTCCTCATTTCAAGTGCTCAGTGGTCACACTGGACAGCAGATACAGAACATTTCCATCATTACATAAAGTCCTGTCAAACAGCACTTGTCTAGAGCAATCTCCTTCCTGAATTTTAGACTCATACATCCAACTGTCCATCTGTGTGCCTTCCAGGCACTCCAAAACAAACTCAGGAACTTCTCCATCAATTCCTACCCCCAAAATCCCTTTCTCCTTCTTTGGCATTTTCTCTGTATGTAAAGAGTATCATCTGGCCAGGCGCAGTGGCTCACGCCTGTAATCCCAGCACTTTGGGAGGCCAAGGCAGGCAGATCACCTGAAGTCAGGAGTTCGCGACAAGCCTGGCCAACATGGTGAAACCCCGTCTCTACTAAAAATATTTTAAAAATTGGCCAGGCGCGGTGGCTCACGCTTGTAATCCCAGCACTTTGGGAGGCCGAGGCGGGCGGATCATGAGGTCAGGAGATCGAGACCACGGTGAAACCCCATCTCTACTAAAAATACAAAAAAAAATTAGCCGGGTGTGGTGGCGGGCGCCTGTAGTCCCAGCTACTCAGAGAGGCTGAGGCAGGAGAATGGCATGAACCCGGGAGGCAGAGCTTGCAGTGAGCCCAGATCGCGCCACTGCACTCCAGCCTGGGTGACAGAGCGAGACAACATCTCAAAAAAAAAAAAAAAAATTAGCCAGGCATGGTGGTGCGTTCCTGTAATCCCAGCTACTTGGGAGGCCAAAGCAGGAGAACTGCTTGAACCCAGGAGGTGGAGGTTGCAGTGAGCTGAGATTGCACCACTTCACTCCAACCTGAGCGACAAAGTGAGACTCCATCTCTCAAAAGAAAAAAAAAAGTATCATCTCCATGCTGGTTGTTCAGATCAGAATCTTTTACATGACCCCTCTCTTTCCCCCAACGTCTAGTCAACTACTAAATCCTACTAATTCTAAAATCTGTCTGTGGTTCTGTGGCCTCTTCTCTGCCTTCACTGTCACCTGGGTGTCCACACAGTCTCCTAACGGGTCTTCCACGTCCTTTCTTGCCTTTTACAAACAGCCTCTTCTGCACACAGAAGCCACGGAAGGGTTTCAAAAACACCGATCAGATTGTGTCAGCCTGTGCTAAAAATCCTTCACGGGCTTCCTGTTGACCTTAAGACAAAGTCCGAACCTTTTCTTTCCACAGCCCTGCATGCTCTGCCTCTGCCGCCCATCTCCCTGCCCACCGCCCCATCCCCTTTACAGGCAGTACCCCAGCCACAGTGAGGGCAGCAAAGTTCCTCCTCCAGGAACACTCTTCCGCATTCTATCCTCCATCGCTTGGCCAACTCCTACTCCAGGTCACCACCCCCAAACAGCTTCCATAGTAAGTAAGGAGGGGGGTACTTTAAGGCACCAAAGATGCAATCAAACCCCTAAAAACTCCAGTCAGGCCTGCGATGCATCCCTCCTCCACTCACTGCTGAGAAAACAGTGAAATCCGTTAGACCAACCTAAAACGAGGCTGAAGGCCACTGTGTGTGTGTGTGTGTGTGTGTGTGTGTGTGTGCGCGCGCACGCGCGCGCGCGTGCAGGGCTTCCATTGATAGAGAAAGTGTAACCTACCCAGCTAGACTGTCAGGGCAGGAATCATGTCTCCTTGCTGCTGTATCCCCGGTTCCTCGAGCCATGCCTGGAACACCTGGATCCTTAGGGCATGTTAAACAAGGGATTAGTCGATCAAAGGCCTTGTTCTCTGCCCAGTTACTTCTAAGCTGTAAGTGAAAACTCTCAGATGCACCAGCAGACTAAGAGGCCTCCCCGACTTCTCAGGCCAACAGTGGTCTTTCTGAGACAATATCACTACTCTCCAAGCCCCGAGGGGAGAAGATGGGCAAAGAAAGGAGAATGGCAAGGATAAAATAGCAGATGGAGGAGCCCTATTCCAGCTGCTGGCAGCAATGAACAAGGAAAACCAATCTCAGTTTGGAAAGGAGAACGTTTGTAGGGAATTGGCCAGGAGTATAATGAAAGGAGGAAATTCTTCAAATGTTATGAAAATGACACAATATTTTTCTCATATCTGGAACTGCCTGAACCTTTCTTATTATAGTCACAACATCAAAACAAGCCCTGGATCTATAAGAGGTAGGATAGGACCTCTAATCTGTAGAGAGCTGAGAGGCCCAAGGCCATGGCCAAAGGGACATGATGAACTCAGGTGTGGATGGTCTTATCCAGAAGGCAGTGTACGTGGGTCAGAGCCCAGGCAACAGGAGATAAGATGGCAGGTGAGTAGCAGCTCTGGGAGTCTAGGTATGTGGTCCTTGCTAAAAGGAGCAGATGGGTAGGAATCAGGAGATACCCGTGCAGAGTGACAGACCAATAGCCAACAGCCCATCTCCTCCAAGGAGACCTCCCTGACGTCCTCTGCATAGTGAAGATGGAGGTACTTTTAGGCACAAAAGCTGCAACTGAACCCCTAAAAATTCCAGTCTAGGGCCCCTGGCCTGGTGAAAAGTGACACTTCTCTGATACATTTTTGCAGCTCTCAGGGAATTAACTGGCAGTGCTTGAGGGGTGCCAGAGAGCCGGTAGGAGAGCTGGTAGCAAGTGTCCCTCCCCAGACTCCCACATCCCCTACAGTTAGCTCTACAGTGGCCCTCCCAGCCATCTCAAACACTAAGACCTTCTTAGTGGCAGGAACCACATCTCATAGGATGCACAAAGTGGAATGGAAAGGGAAGCGTCTGCCATTCAGGTAGGTTGTTTGGGGAGGAAAAATGTGACTCTGCGATCAAAAGAGCCTGGAGTTTTGCTACTCAAAGATTTGCTATTTCATAGACCGGAAGCATCAGCATCACCTGGAGCCACGTTACAAAGGCAGCATCTCGGGCTCCACCCAGACCTTCTGCATCAGAGTCTACAGGTTAACGAGCTCCCCAGGTGATTCGCATGTTCATTATCATTTGAGAAGCAACAGGCCAGAGAGCTGAACTTATGTCTTTGGGACTCCAAACTCATACATCTTTGAACACCCGCATTTCCATGGTGCTTTGAAAATCATAAAGCATGCTGGCGTGTTTTCTCTTTATGCTTCTCCAGCCTGAATAGACTTGAGCGAGGGAGGAAGACAAACAGGAAGAGAATATTGTGAAAGAAACTAGAACTCATTAATAGAGTGCCTACTCCAAGCCAATCACAATGCTGGAAGCTGTCCTCTGCATTCTCTTATTAAGTCATCAAAGCAAGTGCTGAAGTCAGGAGAATAATAGGCACCATTTTCCAAATGGAGAGAGGCTGAGAATGGTTGAGTAACTTTACCAAGTTCGTGCAACTAGGTCTCGTTCAGCTGCGGGAAACAGAGACCTCATGCTAACTCAAGTGAAAAGGTGGTGTTGTAAAGAAAATAGATTACCCAGAATCCTAGGATAGGAAACACAAGAAGACCAAATCCTAGGAGCCTGAAAGTGGACAGCACCTGTCTGTTTCTTGCCCTGAGATGGGGATTCTTCTGCAAGTAATTTACTCATGGAGGCTCTCAGGAGGAAGGGAGAGAGGGAAACAGGACAAGGAAAGGGAAAGAAGCCAAGCAAGGATGTCATCCTGGGTGGAGAACAACTTCGCCCTGATGCCACAGGGAGCTCAAGTACAAATGGCACCACAGAGTTGGTCCCCTCTTGAGATAAGGAGGCTGGTCTTTTGTGTCCCATGTCAGCCAGTCACTGGCGGCGGCTTGCTGGGGGAGGGGAACCCACCAATCTGGCCTGAATGCCATTAGGCCAAGGATTTCTATGGACAAGGGACAACTAGAAGGCATTAGCGGTCAACACTCACAGCAGTCTGAGGGATGGGGCACCTGCCCAATGAAAAGGAGGAGCACTGGCAGTGCACACGTGTTGCATGCATGTGCGTGTGTGTGCGTGTATGTACATGTGTGTATGTGTATGCTTGTGTGTGCATGCATGTGTGCGTGTGTGCATGTGTGTGCGTATGCAGGTGTGCATGTGTGTGCACGTGTGTGCTCATGTGTGCATGTGCATGTGTCTACACGTGTGTACATGTGTGTGCCTGCGTGCATGTGCATGTCTCTCTCCCAGGGACAACCTCTACTCTAGCATGAGGCATCTCTGTATCTCCTTGTGCCCGGCTCCATTCTCCTCACCTGTGACGGCAGTTCTCCTTCCCCCACACTGTCCTCTTCTGCCTTCTAACTCATTTGCACACATCTTAAAACAACCAGTCCAGCCCACCAAGGCCTCTTGACCAAAAGGTTTCAGCTCCGCATCCTCATTGTTTAAGCCTCTTAGCCAAATTCCTGAGCGAGAAATCCAATTAGCCACACCAGTCACATGTCCCAGCCAACAGATGGAGGCACCCTGAAGTCACATGTCCACTCCAGCCATCAGCTGAGGACTCAAACTGCATACTGAAACACAACCAAGAGAACTGGGGGATAAGCTTGTTCTTCGAAAGCTTCAAGTGAAACAGGCTGTGATAGAAATTTCTAGTACTGCTCATTGGCTGGAATGCAAACTAACATTTCTCTGGCACCAAAGTTGTGTTCCTCCCTCATTACTTCCGCTTCTTAGTATAATTGTTCAGAACAAAACTCTGCCTGGGTTCAAATCCCAGCTCTACCACTAGCTGCTCATAAAACCTCAGACAAGTTATTTAACTTCTCTATGCCTCAGTTTCCTCATCTGGGAGATAATATTAATACCTGCCTCATAGGGTTGTTAGGAGGATTAAATGAGTTAGTATTTGTAAAGCACTTAGAATAATGCCTAGTGCATAGTAAGCATAACAGAAGTCACTGCTAAATAAATGGATATAATAAACGCATTTTTCCAGCTCTCAGCAGGAAGGAGGAGATGAACGGGGGTAGCCCTATGGAATGGAAGCCTACCAGCACTCCAGAGACTATTATTGACACATTGAGCTGTCTGGGATGGAGCCCTGGGAGACAGACAGCAATGTTACCAGCGTGGCCTGGGCAAGAAAGATGGTGCTGTTCCCTTTCCAGGAACTCAGCTCCATGGCAACTTGAGCTGGCGGGGACAGAATGGATGTCAAAGCTCACGAGAATCCCTGGGAATAATAGCAATCAATATTTCTAGCATTCTGCTGTAGATATTATAGGTGCTTTTTATGGGTTGAATTGTGTACCCCCCTGCAAAATTTCCTACTCAGAGGTTTGCTATTTCGTGGACCAGCAGCAGCAGCATAACCTGGAGCTGATGTTGAAGATGTATCCCACTCAGAATGTGACCATATTTGGAGACAGGGTCTTTGCAGAGGTAATCAAGTTAAAATGAGGCCATTAGGGTGGGCCCTAACCCAGTATGACTGGTGCCATTTTTTAAAAAAGGAAATTTAGATACAGAGACACATAAAAGGAAAATGGGCCGGGCGCGGTGGACCACACCTATAATCCCAGCACTTTGAGAGGCCGAGGCGGGCAGATCACCTGAGGTCAGGAATTCGAGACCAGCCTTGCCAACATGGTGAAACCCCGTCTCTACTAATAATACAAAAAAATTAGCTGGGCGTGGTGTGCCTGTAATCCCAGCTACTCAGGAGGCTGAGGCAGGAGAATCACTTGAACCTGGGAGGCAGAAGTTGCAGTGAGCCAAGATTGCACCACTGCACTCTAGCCTGGGTGACACAGCCAGACTCCGTCTCAAAAAAAAAAAAAAAAAGAGAGAGAGAAAAGTGGTGTAAACGCCGGGAAAAGATGGCCATCTATAAGTCAAGAAAAGAGGCTTACACAGATCTTCCCAGCATGGCTCTCAGAAGGAACCAACTCTGCCGATATCTTGATCTCAGACTTCTAGCATCTGGTGCTGAGAAAACAAATTTCTGTTGTTTAAGCCACCAGTTTGTGGTACTTTGTTATGCAGCCCCAGCAAATGAATACAGTGCCTTAGTCTGTACCACGCACCATGCTGTTCACTTTACAGGCCTTAGCTCAACTATCCTCCCTCCCATCCTGTGAGGTGGAGGTTATGCTGTCCCACTTCACAGAAAACTCAAGCACAGAGCCAGTAAGTACTGTCTACAATCACATAGTTAGGAAAATGCAGTTCTAGACTGGGCCATCATCGAACTGAACGATGCCTGGCACACAGGAAGTACTCATGTGGCATGAGGGAAGCCCTCACCTGACACATGGGAAACACTCACCTCGCACGTGGGAAACACTCACCTCACGTGTGGGAAGCCCTTGCCCAGCACATGGGAAGCCCTCACCTGGTAGTGCTGCTGCCACTCCACTGTTCTACCTCCCTCTTAAGACCAAAGGCCTCGCTAACAACCAGTCCATCAAAGCTTTGAGGAGGAGTCAAACTGCCCCACTCTGGGGAATATCAGGTAAGAAACTAGGCCCCAGGGAGAAGCAGGGCTTGCCTAAACCCTCACTGTCTCAGGCTCCAAGAAGCAGAAGGACCTAGAATTGTTGTAGGAGTTATTAAGAAATTATTTTAGGCAGATAGAGAGGAAAAAGAGTCCTTGGGAAGTTTTCATTTTTTAAAGCATCTCTGGAAAAGTTTCTTGTAAAGCCCCAGCTCTTAGAGCCAGGCTGGCAAACTTTGATATGCAAATGTAGACCATTAGAAACTGGGTCCACCCAACATGGCGACTCCAGCGGTCTTCTTGCCCTTGCCCCACATGTTCCTGGCAACATGGCTGCCCCCACATATCCCCACATGTGTAGAACATCATGGTGCCCCGCATTTGCAACTTAAGAGGCTAGGGTGGGAGGGCCAGCTTTTTCTCGGGCTACGTGAATGACATGCCTAGTCAAACCAATCCCCTGAGCCATATGCAAATCAGACACCACCTCCTCCAGATTCTGCATATATACCTGGCTGGTATCCGTGGCAGGCGGGTACCTCCTTTTTTGTCTTTGGATCCCCCACCACCACCCCCCATCTCTGTACGGGGGAGCCTCTTCCTTCTGCCATCTCTTCTTCTCTTTCTTGCGCATTAAATTCTCTGCTACTTAAAACCTCTCCACGGAATGGCGTGAACCCCGGGGGGTGGAGCCTGCAGTGAGCCGAGATCGTGACACTGCACTCCAGCCTGGGCAACAACGAGACTCCCTCTCAAAAAAAAAAAAAAAACTCTCCACGGGTGTCCGTGTCATTTTATCTAAACCAGCCTGAGGACCAAGAACCCTGGTGTTCTTCACTCATTGGAGCCATATCAGAATCATGGCCTCTTTGAGTACTTCCTATTTCCTGGCTCCTGCACTGTCCTCCAGCGCCCATTCTTTGTTGAATAGCCCTTCTTTCCCCAACTTGGAGCAAAAGCTTCTCCTTCCTGAGAAAACCGGAGAGCTACTCTTAATTATCCCCTTGAACTGGCAGCCACGTCTGAGGCTTTTCTTCCTAGCATCAAACTAAAATAAACTCACTCACAGCCCCCACTGGGCTTTCACATCTGAGCCACAAACTGGACAATGTTATTATTTTGATGACAACCAAAAGATCCACCAACAAAAGAGGCCTAGCAGAGAAACATCCGAGAAGAAAGAGAGACGGCTGCAAGCACACAAGAGGCACTGCTTTCTCTCCTAAATTACTTCTTTTTAATGTACAAATGGTGAGGTTTTTCTTATTACTGGGGGAAAAATGTTAATTTGTAAAAAACAGGGAATTTTTTTTCACAATAAAAGCAAGAAGAAATTGGAATCATCCACAATCCCAACTCTCAAAGATAACCCCTGTTTATAAAGAAAAGGAATTCTATTTATGAGCACACACAGACATGTAAAACTGGTCCTGTTTTTTCTACTATGTTGTAAAAATGTTCCTGTGCTGAATCAAAGACTGCTATTTGTGCTCATTTGCTGTTTAGTAACAGAATCCATCAAAAGGTTTTATGATTGTCCACAATTCTTTTAAAAAACCCTACTTCCCAGCCTCCTTTCCATCTAGAGGTAGCCATGCGACCAAGTTCTAGCCAGTGGAAGGGATGGGAGTACTGCACTGAAGGAAAGGGATATGCCCTCCATTGTCCACTCTTGCTACTTCCAGCTAAAGGGAGTGAAGACAAAGTGTGGACTGTCTTGGATCATGTTCTACAAGATAATAGAAGAAAACTGATAACAACATAGACTGATAACAAAATAGGCTGATAATGAGACAGAGGGCTGATATGACAAAATAGACTGTTAACAAGATAGAAGGCAGAGGAACAAAATATAAAGAGACTGGGGCCCTGAGTGACCTCATGGAGCAGAGCTACTGCAAGCCCTGGACTGACCATCTCCAAACTGTGAATGAGGAAGAAACTCTCATTTTCTTTGCTTCATTATAAATTGGGTCTTCTTAACAGTAGCTGATTCTATATTCTAATACATGTCTCCAGGTCTCCCTCTACAATATAGTTTGAATGACTTTGTATTTTTCATCATATAGATGTTCAATATCAAAATGTATTGAATTCAACTAAGTATAAATTGTTGGTCATTTCTATTGCTTTTAAACTTTTCATAATAAATACAACTGCAATGAATATCCTCATACATAAACGTTGGGTGTATTACTGATTATTTCTCAGGATATATTTATAGAACTAGAACTGCTGGGTCAAACAATGCAAACTAAAAAAATACTTTTTTTTCAAGAGTATTATGTTTATTGTAGGAGGGTAGCTTGCTTGAACTTCCACCTGAACATTCTTGTATACAAATTTTTATTTGCATAGGCTTGCAAGATTTGCCCCATATTTATATTCATTTTTGTTATGCCCTCTCTCCTGTATGTATGAGAAGAAGTATAATTAGTATGTTTCCTAGGTTCATGTGTGTGTAGCCTTAGGGATATTACTTAACCTCTCTCCATTCAGCTTGTTTTTGAAATAGGGGTTCTAAAACTACCCACCTCATGAAGCTATGAGAAATACATGAGTTAATATGGGTAAAGCTTTTAGCACCCACCATACAGAAAGTGCTCACTAAACACTAGCTTATTATTATTTTTATTTTCTAGAATTATTTATGACAGTTGCATTCCATTTAACAGTATATTTAGATTTATTCCAGTTCAAACTATTTCAGCTCTTACTGCTCACCATTGAAATACTGAATTTCCCATTCTTAAAGTGTTTGTTTCAAATCCTGATATATTGAAATGCATTTTCCTGTGCATTTTTCAGAAAAAAAAATACAAGTGGTATAGTCCCTGTCTCGGCATATCTGAGAGTTTTTTTGTTTTTTTTGTTTTTTTTTTTTGAGACGGAGTCTAGATCTGTCGTCAGGCTGGAGTTCAGTGGTGTGATCTCGGCTCACTGCAACCTCCTCCTGCCAGGTTCAAGCGATTCTCCTGCCTCAGCCTCCCGAGTAGCTGGGATTACAGGCACACACCGCCACGCCCAGCTAATTTTTGTATTTTTAGTAGAGACAGGGTTTCACCATGTTGGCCAGGATGGTCTTGATCTCCTGGCCTCGTGATCTGCCCACCTTGGCCTCCCAAAGTGCTGGGATTACAGGCATGAGCCACTGCACCCAGCCAAGAATGTTTTCGAATTGTCTTCTAATACCAATGACCTCCTGCTTGGCCATAGAATTTTTGGATAACTTTTCCTTCAAAGCTTTGATGTCCTATTTTCTTCTGTATTCAATGTTGCAGAGAAATTTGCTGTTAACACAGTTGGATCTTTCTTCCTTTATTTTTTAAATGTTTACTTTCATATATATTGTAGGATTATTTCTTCCTTTATTTTTTAAATGTTTACTTTCATATATACTTGTAGGATTATTTCTTCAGCCTTGAAATGTAAAATTTTCCCAGGTGGTGAGGAGGGGATGGTTTCTTTATGTTAAATTCATGGGAAGGCTTTCCATCTGTAGGTTCAAGTCTTTCTTTAGCTCAGTTAAGCTTTCTGCAACTGCACCGTTAGATGCTGCTTCTGCTGCAGCTGCCACCACTGCTAGTATTGCTGCTGGAACAATGTTCTAGGTTTTGAGTCTGTGTTGCTTCCCCTTCATCTCCTTCATATTCCCTCTCATTACTTTCAGATCCTCATGTTCTGGGAGAGCGTCTCAGATATCAAGTCTCATTGACTTCTTCTCTTAAACAGTTCTTAAATCTGTCTACCTCTCTCCATCCCAGCTACTGCCACCCCAAGAGATCTTCCTGCTTCTATTCTTATACCTCTACAATTCATTCTCTGCACAGCAAGAGGGGGAAAGGCATCTCTTTTAAAATGTAAACTGTGTCATTCTTTTTTCATGTTGTATCATTCTTCAGTGGTTTTTTTTGTTGTTGTTGCATTTAGAATAAAATCCAGTCACCTAATGGCCTCCAAAAAACTGCATGGTTCAGCCTTGTGGGTCCTAAACGATGTTTATCAGCCTTTCCCACTGAGGCCTGTTAGAGTTGGTAGCATTGTAGGATGGGTGTAGGAAAAGTCTAAGAAGGTGGAGCTTCCCTTATGGAATACACTCCACACACAGCTATCAGGACAAGGATAAAAAGAGATGAAGATGCAGGAAATGAGGCTTGGTATGGAGGAATAAGTCATCACTGTTTTGAAGGGCCAGCAGGTTCCAGGTCCTAAAAGTATTTCTGGATCAGACTAAGAAGGTAATAAAGAGTGTATTTATTGAACATCTGCTATGAACAAACATTGCTCTACATTAGCCCATTTAATCTTCACAACTTTATTAATTATCTCCATTTTTAATAAAGAAAGGGATACCCTGAGAAGGTGAATAACTTGCCCAAGATCCCATGGCTAACAAGGAGTGGAGACAAAGATAAAATGCAGGTCTGCATGATTTCAAGATTTCTAATCTTTCCCCTATAACTTGTATCCTCCCTAAAATGTGAGCTGCAATGTGGCAGCTGGTGTCAGAGCCATGTGAAAGTGGAAGGCTTGAATAGGTCTTTAAGAGAAAAACCAACTTCTTGCACTGTTTCAGAGACCTTCAGCCTAGTCAGAGTAGGCTAGATAATAAATAGTTCCCAAAAGGCAGCAATCCAAGCAGATATTCCTGGCTGAAGGACAACTTTTTCCACATTCCCTCCTATGGATCCACCAGCCTTGTCATCAGAGGTAGCCTCCTAGCAGAAGGAGGCTGGTCATCTTCTGCTCTTCAAATGCAAGATGATCTGCTGAATGACTTCAAGATCTTTAGAGATGGTACAGTTGCCACTTTGGGAGGCCAAGGCAGGTGAATCATGAGGCCAAGATATTGAGACTATCCTGGCCAACATGGTGAAACCCCATCTCTACTAAAAATACAAAAAGTAGCTGGGTGTGGTGGTGTATACCTGTAGTCCCAGCTACTCGGGAGGCTGAGGCAGGAGAATCACTTGAACCCGGGATGCGGAGGTTGCAGTGAGCCGAGATTGCACCACTGTGCTCCAGCCTGGCGACAGAGCAAGACTCAAGTCTCAAAAAGAAATTGCAAGGAGCCTGAGTCCCAGCACGGTAGGTCATCCATCAAATGCCCAATTGCACTATGCTTGAGCAAGAAACAAAATTTTTACTCTTGAAAAGCCACTGAGATGTTGGAGTTGTTTGTTACAGCAACCAGCATGAGTTACACCAACTAATACAAATAATATCACAGGTTAAAAAAACTAAGGCTCTAACAGGCAAGGTGCATATTCATGTCGTTCTCATGTTAAGTTCAGGGCTCCTTCCCCAGGGACACCCTGTCCTAGTGACCTGCAGCTAGTCCTGGTTCAGGCTTCAGCTCTCTATGGAACTCAAGGAAAGTCACTTCCCCTCTTTGGGCCTCAGTTTTTCCATTTGCAAGATAAGGGCTTTGCCTTAGATTGTGGCAAGGGGCACTCTGAAGCCATCTGACTACTGCCCACAGCCCAAATGCATCATTCCGTAGTGACATGTGCAGTCACCACACCCGTTGGGTCATTGAGTCATTCCTTGTAAGAAGAGGGTCAAAACTTCTTTTCCCCCAAAAGAGTCATTCCAGCTTATTATAGAATCATCTACATTTAGAATGCCTTTACAGTAACCATGGAAACAATAGCATGTGTGAGGCACAAACTTTATTCTAAATCTGCTGATGAGGATGAAGAAATGGCTCCTTGTGTGGACCTCAGTGGGCCCAGCATGGTTCTGCTCCCTCCTCTGATGGGGCTCGACTTGGCTGCTGGCCATAAGGAGCTAAGGCCAGGAAGAAAAAGACTTTCCTGGGGGAGATGACCAATATCTAAACTGAATTTTGCAAGACGAACCGAGGCCTTCAGTAAACCTCCAGTGATCTGGGAGAATAAATACACCAATTGCATTTTTTTTCTGCCTGGCCCCCATTGGCCCAGTACAACCTGAAGGCAGAGGACAGAATGGCTGTTTGGCACAATCCATGGTAATTACCTCCAGGACACAGAGAAGGGAAGGGGAGAGTACAGCATAGATCTGGAGGGGCAAACAGAAGGTGCCCAGCACACCTTCAGAGCACTTGTCCCCCCTTGTAACTTAGAGGGGGTCTCTAAGTCCATGTGATTATTTAAAGCCTGTGTTTCCCATTCGACCCTGACCTCTGTTAAGAGCATGAACTGGGTCACTGCTCATTCCTAACAGCTAGCATAGCACCTGCACATAGAAGGTACCTGTAAGTATTTACCAAGTAGTGAATGAAAAAATAAATGGCTACATGACTGAGCAAACTCCTCAGTATGAAGAACACACACACACTAACTCCACTAGGGAAGACCCTGGGATCACTCAGGACCCTTCCTTCTCAAACCCAGAAAGCTGAGGAACAGCTATCATTGAGCATCAAACATCACCCTCCATTCCTTTGTCACTCAGCCTGGGACTCAGCCCTGCCCCAGGCACTGACTCAGAGCTGGTCCCCGCTACCCATACTGCCAGACTCAGTATAGCGAGGGACCTCCAGCACTGCTGCCCACCAACTCCTCTGGCAAGTCCTGCCCACCTGCCACACTGACCCCTGCATGTGAATACCAGCCTAATTGACCTGAGGTCACTGTGCCCCCTCTGATACTGTGGTTAAGACCATGGACTGCCCACTGCTCAATCCTATGCCAAATTACACCACACTCCACCAGGCCACACCTAGCCCAGTCTCACTCTCTTTCCCATGGTGGCTACTGCTGAAGACCCAGAATTCCAAATGTCAATTTCAGCATAGCATCCAATCAGTCAAGTAGCTAGGGAAAGCCAGGAGGGGAATCAAGATCTGTAGGCTTTGCTCTCGGGACAAGTTCAAACCAATAAGGTCTGCCTTTGCCTTCCTGACTCCTCCTACATGGAAAAGGATACCAAGTCTGCTATGTATAGTTGTAAAAGTTGTTCACTGCACAAAGGTGCCCAGTTAAATTGAACAGTGAGGGTTCAAATCCAGCCTGTGTTCTACTTGCCAAGCTATGTATCCTGGCCCGGGCTGGGTCTTCCCAACAGAAAGGATGTCTTCTTGCACTAAGGTGCCATATAGGCTAGGGAGCCACCTTGAAACAAATCCTACTGGAAATCTGGGCAAAAAAAGTTCATGTTCAACAGGACTGGGGCCTGGAATAGTCTCTTTATATCTCTGATTTTCAGGAAGGCTGATGGCTTCGAGGCCAGTCCTTCCTGTAAAAACTCATTACACAAGAAAGGACCTTCTAGAGTACCAAAAGATATCATTGCAATTACATTTATCAAAGAAAGCATGGCAATCAATATCTTACGCACAGACCATGTTTCAAATGCCCTTAATCAATGGCTGTGCTAATTACACATTTATTGCAATTAATTTCATTTCAATTATACTTTAATTATTAACCTTGAGTGAGATTGGGCAGCTCAGAGAGTTTGTATCACCACAGAGCCAGGACCCAGAGATAAGTTGCCGTCCTTCGATTGAAAGATGCCGCTCCATTAAAAGTTGGTTTATTGGCTCAAGGCCTTTTTTCAGGGGGAGGGAGTTAGTTTCTCCAGGGAGGCAATTCATAATGTGAGTCTGAAATTGAACACAGGAAGGCAGGCAGCTGTGCTTACGAATTAACTAGAGCTGATGTTTAATTTGCTTCTTATTGATGCCATTTCCTCACTAGTTCATTAGCTGTAGTTGAGGAATAAATGCCTTCACGGTTCATTCTTTGTGATGTCCTCAGCTTCTGGGTCAGCCTCATTTGCTCCTTATCTTCCCTCCAAAGGAGGGCTCTCTCTTAGCCTCTCCTCATGTCTAAAGGCTCAGCTGTGAATTTCTGGGGCAGGGCCTTGGCTTCAGTCTCTGCACAGGGCAGGGTCTCCTTGGTATCTACAGTGTCTGCCCACTGAGAATCCCAAGGATAATGCCATTGCAACAGTCCAGATAAGGGTGTTGGAAAATAACTTGCCCTGTGGCAAAGCAGAAACAACTTGTAGGATAATAGAACTCAGGCTTTGGAATCCCTCAGACCAGGGTTCAAGTCCAAGTTCTGATACTTCTCAGCTCTGCGGTCCTGGTGTAGCAGGACAAGCCGCAGACAAAACCCCTCAGACACTGAGTTAAAGAAGGAACGGCTTTATTTGGCCGGGAGCATTGGCAAGACTCACGTCTCAAAGACTGAGCTCCCTGATTGAGCAATTCCTGTCCCTTTTAAGGGCTCACAACTCTAAGGGGGTCCGTGTGAGAGGGTCGTGATGGATTGAGCAAGCAGGGGGTACGTGACTGGGGGCTGCATGCACTGGTAATTAGAACAGAACAGAACAGGACAGGGATTTTCACAGTGCTTTTCTATACAATGTCTGTAATCTATAACATAACTGATTCAGTCAGGGGTCGATCTTTAACTACCAGGCCCAGGGTGTGGCGCTGCGCGGTCTGCCTGTGGATTTCATTTCTGCCTTTTAGTTTTTAATTCTTCTTTCTTTGGAGGCAGAAATTGGGCATAAGACAATATGAGGGGTGGTCTCCTCCCTTACTGGGAAGACACGTTAATCTCCTGAGTCAGGTAAGCGTAAGACAACCATGCCCAACACTTGGTAGGAACTCAAAAAGTTCAACTCCCTTATGCAATAAACCCTTCTCTAGGGTTTACAGCAACCCCACCTTAGCAAGATTTTTTACTCCCAGGAGGGAAGACCTTTCTACAAAACATTTCTTTCACTAGCTCAGGAGGAAGGAAATGTAAAGGTTTTCTGGTCCAGACCTTCCTCTTAAAGTTGGGGAAGGAAGGGAAAGCTTGAGGTCACACTGGGAGTTGGTACCAGAACTGGACTGTAGCCAAGTCTCCTGGTTCTCAATTCTAGAGCTTTCCTACGATATCACAAGCTAGCCTCTTTGAACAGTGACTTGTCAGTATCTGGTAAAGATTGAAAATATACAAATATCCCATGTATGTGCTCATGGAGACAAGAATAAAAATATTCACTGCAGCATCATCTGTCATCAAAAATAAGTACTAACTTAAATAGCCCTCCATAGAGAAACACAGAGACCTGGAGACTAAGAAAACAGTCCTTGAAGTCAAGCTGACTCTGCTTTTAGCCTCCTAAATTAAAAGATAGATAGAACAGGTCTTATTTGCAAAATAAATTCAAGATCTACTTATCTATCAATAGCAAAAAAAAAAAAGAGAGAGAGAAATGCAGGGGCAAATTGTGATGTGTTCATAAGCTGGAATACTATACAGCCATTAAAATGGATATACCTGATCTATATTATCAGCATGGATTAATTTCTAAAGCATAATGTTTGAATTTTAAAAAGCAAGTTGCAGAATATTTATAGCATGATATCACTTATGTTAACTTTTTAAATTCACAAATTCAAGGAGAGAGATTATAAATATATCCATATGTAATTTAGATATTAAAGCATAGGCAGGAAGAATATATCAACCTGAGGGGAGTGGCCACCTGAAAGAATGGGAGAATGGGATCAGGAGAAGCATAAAGGGGACTTCAGCAATAAGGGTAGCATTTGATTTATCTTTTGAGAAAGATTTGACACAAATTGGATTAAATGTGCTCATCTGTTCATATTGGGTGGCAAGTCCTTGGTCTTTTTGCTTTCCAAACTTCTCTTTCTGCTTGAAATTTTTATCACCCATGAAAAATAAAATGGTTAAGCTTTGATGTAGATTCTCTGTCTAAAAAAAAATCCCAATGATTATCACTTACAGAGAACAGAGACTCTGAAATTGGAGCTGGTTCCAAGATAACACTCAACAGCATGAGAGATATGATGATTACATGTCCCAGTTTGCCAGACCTAAAACAGAGCTTGTTGCATGTAGTACTCAACAAATATTTATTGAATGAATTAAAGAATTGAAATATAATGGATACCAAAAAATGCATTTTCTCTCCTTTCCTCATGAAAGTTTCATAGGAAAATCAGTTAAATGGGGCAGAATGAGTCATGGAAATTAATGAGAAGCCCTTTGTCTAATCCTAGACTCTTGGAGAAAGATGATGATGGCTGGGACAAGAGTGATGGTAGTAGACATGGAGAGAAAGAAGTGCACAGGTTTCAAAGACAATAGGTAGGATTTGCTGATGGAATGGATATGGGGATTAAGGAGGAAGATCACAGCTAAGATTCTGGCTTCACTATTCCCTTGGAGAAGAGTAAGGAAGAGGGAGAGATTCTGAGTTTCATCTTGAACGTCCTTTATTTAAGGTATAACCCAACTTTCAAAGGGGAACACACTCCCTTCAGTGCCCCATCCAATACCAAGAACATCTCTCCCTGGGTTCTGTGTATTGGGCTCAGCCAGGGCAGTGTGTGCTTGATGCCCCAAAGGGCTCCTAGCTTCTATTCCTTGGGTTCTCAGGAAGTTTCCTGTGACTCAGATATTAATTGGCCACAGTCAGGTGGACTTTGAAGCAGCAGGTCTGCCAGAGCCCAGCAAGGCAGAACTTTCCCTCTTACCTTCGCATTGTCAAACTCCTGATAAGAAGCTGTATTAGTCCATGGTGGCTGTATTAGTGCATTCTTGCACTGCTATAAAGAAATGCCTGAGTCTGAGCAATTTTTAAAGAAAAGAGGTTTAATTGACTCACATTCCACAGGCTGTACAGAAAGCATGATGCTGGCATCTGCTGAGCTTCTCAGGAGGCCTCAGAAAATGCACAATCACGGCAGAAGGTGAACGGAAAGCAGGCACTTCTCACGTGGCTGGAGCAGGACCAAGAGAGAAGGGGGAGGTGCCACACACTTTTAAATGACCAGCTCTCATAAGAACTCACTATCACAAGAACAGTGCCAAAGGGGAAATCCACTTCTATGATCCAATCACCTCCCACCAGGCTCCACCTCCAACACTGGGGATTACAATTCGATATGAGATTGGGTGGGGATACAGATCCAAACCATATCAATGGCACACCCCTGTAGTCCCAACTACTTGGGAGGCTGAGGTGAGAAGATTGATTGAGCCCAGGAGTTTGAGGCTGCAGTGAGTTATGATTGTGCCACTGCACTCCAGCCTGGGTGACAGAACAAGACCCCATCTTTAAAAAAAAAAAAACAAAAAACAAAAAGGCCAGGCCCGGTGGTTCACACCTGTAATCCCAGCACTTTGGGAGGCTAAGGCAGGCGGATCACGAGGTTAGGAGATGGAGACAATCCTGGCTAACACGGTGAAACCCCATCTCAACTAAAAATACAAAAAATTAGCCAAGCGTGGTGGCACGTGCTTGCAATCCCAGCTACTCAGGAGGCTGAGGCAGGAGGATCACTTGAACCTGGGAGGTGGAGGTTGCAGTGAGCCGAGATCACACCATTGCACTCCAGCCTGGGCGACAGAGTGAGACTCCATCTCAAAACAAAACTTCTAGTAAGAGTGTTTCTAAACCCCACCAGAAGGCTTTTATCCCTACTGGGTCTGACCCCAAAGGGGACGCATTCCAAGAGCCTGTTGCCTGTGAGTTACATAGAAATATGAAAGGATTCCCGGCCCCTGCCCTCTCAGGGAACACTCCACTCTGACAGCACTGGCATGCACCCAGCAGTCAATGTCTGCCTTCATATCCCTAAAAGAGAACAGGGAGGAAAACCCTTCTGTAAGTGGAAGGTTTTACAGTGCCAGTGAAAACTATTCAAAAAGTAATTAACATAATCAAAATCTTTGTAGGTCACGCTGAAAATGCCTTTTCTTCAAACATTAGTCTTGTTCTTGGGTCTCATCCATTTTTTTTTTCTGTCCTGAATAGTGTGGAAAGTTGGCTTTCTCCAGATGGACTCGCTGACTTTTGGTGGCTGCAAATGGATTTCCCAAAGGCTGTGCACAGTTGGTTTTCTTTCAGCTTTTCTTAACTTTCATTTATTTTTCCTCCATCCTCACCCTGGCATTAGGCCAGTGCTTTTGGGTTGAATAAATTTAAAATGCCATTTTTGATAATTGGAAAAGCCAAGCCCACCTTTGAGCTGTATCACATAATGTAAATTTTTCAGATGAAGGGATTATAGGTCATCAATCTCTCCACTAATACTTATCCATAAATCCATCAGACACCAGAGTATCAAGTCCTGGTTCAAGTTTTGTGCAACTCCAGGGTGCTTCCAATTATCTCAATGACTCTTTCAAACTTATTGAAAATTTCTCAAAACAAATCAAATTTTCATGCAGTGTCCAATTAAAAATAAGTATATGTCATTCAAGACTTTGAAGCAGGGTTTCTTAACCTGGGGTACACAGGTCTATGGATAGAATTCAGTAATCTATGAACTTGAGCAGGAAAAGAAGTTACCTCTTTTTTTCACTAATGGTCTGAAATTTAGCATTTTCTTGCATTATGAATGTAGACAACAAACCACAGTAGCAGTAGCAGAATCTGGGGCTTTCACCAATAAAATCCATGGATATTTTCATATCACCTAACAGTTGCTACATAAATCAGATATTTTTAAATATCTACATTTAACACTACTTTGAAATCACAGTAATTATTAAACCTTCTGCTAGCTTGCTATTTAAAGTGCTAACAAAAAGTACATTTATTACAATATCACAAATTTCTTTTCTTAGCATTTGTATAACTTTACTTCAATATAATTGATTTCCTTTGGAATTCTACGTCTTTTTATACATTTAAAGACTTTTTACAGAGCAGAAGTTCAGAGGCCTCACCAAACTGATGACTGTTTGGGGGCTTATGCAGAATAAAAAGGCTAGGAGCCCTGCTTTGGAGGGGGAGAAATAGGGGAAGGAGGGAAGAAATTCAATAATCAGAGATGGAGAGCCTGAAATATGCAATTCTGTTCTGAACTTATTAAGGGGAGGAGGCAGCTGAGAAGGAAGCATTAATGTTATATAGTAAAGAACTTGGCCATTCCCAATTAGAGGTCTGACCTTTGTTCCAGGCTCCTGGGGGGTAACCTCTAAACCCTTGAAATGTCCTAAATGATTGGACTGTGTAATTCATGGTGGCTCCTCTGACCACACCTTGTTTATGCTAACAAGGTGACTCATGGTGGGCCTCTCTAGGGAGTAGGTGTTGGGGATTGAGTTCACTCTTGTGGGCCATCGACAAGTCATGCGTATATAATGAAGCTCCAATAAAAACTCTGGACACCAGGGTGTCCAAAGGGCAGGTGAGCTTCCCAGGTTGGCACAGTACACCATCCACATTGTCACACCTCAATGCTGAGAAACTAGCACATCCTGAGGGCAATGAAAGCTATGCATTTGGAGCCCTTTCAGACTCCATCCTATGCATCTCTTCCTTTGGCTGATTTTAATGTATCCGTTTCCTGCAATAAACCATATCCATGATTATAATGGCTTTCAGTGAGGTCTGTGAGTCCTTCTAGAGAATTATTGAAATCTTAGGGTGGTTTTAGGAAGCCTCCCGAACTTGCAATTGGTGTCAGAAGTGAGGTTGGTCTTAGGAGGACTCTTTCCTCTAACTTCGTAGTTGGACCCTACCTCCTTGCAGTTGGGGTCAGAAGTCTTGGGCAGACTTGGCAGTTGGGAGGTCCATGCTCTGCTACCTTTCGGTTTGGCTGAAAGGGGTAAATGTACATGGGAATCACCTGAGGATCCCATTAGTTCTGATTCAGTATGCCTAGGGTATGGCTTGAGATGCTGCAGTTCTAACAAGCAACAGGTTGTCGCGGATGCCACTGTCTCTGGACCATGCCTTGAGTAGTGAGCTCCTAAAGCACAACCAATGACATCTCTTCTCAGCTTGAGATCCTCAGTGGGCATCAGTGACCACCAGAGACAGTACACACCTCTGAGCATGGCATTCCAGGTCCTTCAGGATCCAGCCCCTGCATTCTCTTGCAGTGTCTTCAACTGTCTTGGCCCCAGCTCTGTCTCCTGTGGTCCACCTGGAATGTAAGACCTCCATACTCACATGTCTTGTCCATCCCGTCTGCTTCTGGCCACAGACCCATCTCTTTATGAGGCCATCCCTGCTGCTGTCCCAAAGCCAGGCTCTGCCCAAAGCATCAGCAATGGCAGGCAGCTCCAGTCTGGCCCTGACCCCTGGCCCAAGCTCTGAGATCTGAACTGATACCAAGGTGGGAGCCCTAGGCACATCTAGCAGGGGAAAGGCCAACTCTTCATTTTCTACCTCAGTCCCTATCAGGTTATGTGAGGAGACTGATTCCTTTCTGTTGCTGGACTCCAGTTCCTTATGGACAGAGCTGAACCCTAATCTCAAAAACCTAGTGGCCTAGTCCCAGCTCCTGGAGCCTGACTTTCCTGATGCCGGCCACCTGTCCAGACTGCTGACAGACACCTGTTGCTGGGACACCTGCTGTTTTCTACCTCATCCTCAGCCTTTGTGTGGACTTTGAGAATTCATTTTTGTATTCTACCTCAGATTAGAATTCTAATTGAGAATTCAATTTTGTATTCTACCTCATCCTCAGCCTTTGTGTGGACTCTGAGAATTGCTGCCACCTCTTGTGTAAATTTCAGATGGTGGTTCAAGAATACTCACTCTTTACCACCCTTCTCCTTGGGAAGGACATACTTCTCACTGATGTTCAGCTTACTCATATGATTTGCTCTGGCCTCATGGTGGATGGAGTGTACTTTCCCTTACCCTTGACTTCAGGCTTAGTCTCAGGACTTTCTTTGTCCAGTGGGATGTTAGCAGACATAATACAAGAAGAGGCTTGACATGTGCTTGCAGAGTTGGGCTGTGCACTCTTGCATTCTGGTGACCTACAGTGAGAAGAACATGCCCCAGATAACAACTGCCCCTCCAGCCTGGGATCCAGGATGAACCCATGTGGAGCAGATCTGAGCAGATCCACATTGAGAAGTGTAGCCCAGCCAGATCCATAGTTCAAAGCCCAACCAACATCCAGGAACCCTTGGCTATGTGACTGGGAATTTGGGGAGTGGTTTGCTATGCAGCAATAGCTGATTGATACACTTGGGACATGTGTGCTTATCCCATTTGACTGAACTTCCTGGGTCCCCATCTGCTCCAGGTCAGTTCTCCCGGAACCTAACCCACATCAAGAGCAAAACTTGTCCCAGTTCCCAACCTTTCTTTCCACTTTCTGTGTTCCTAGTTTGCTTCTCATTTTCTGTGTAATCCTGGAGAAAAAATATTTAACTTCTGTGAACCTCACTTCTTTAGGGTTGTAGGTAATACTAGATATAGGTGTTTGTTAACTCTCTAGGACCGTTCTAGGCATACAGAAGATGTTTAACAAATTGTAGTAAGTCAGCCATTCCAGGCTGATTCCTGAGAAATAGGATGGGCACCACTCCATTGAGGTGCTAGAGAAACAACCCAAACCCTAAGCTGGAGACTAATTTTACATTTTCAACCTCCCTTCCTTGGGCTTGTTTCTTGGTTCCCAGCATTCTCATAGCACTTGTAGTTCCCTACTATGATGTGTCCACTCTCATTTCTGTCTTCTCTGCTGGATTAGAGGCCCCTTACAGACAGTAACTATCACTTACTCATCCCTGTATCCTCAGCCTCTGTCTAGCACAGTGCCTGGAAAAGAGTGTGTGCTCCAAAGATGTTTATTAAAAGAATGACTTAGTCATCCAATGAATCAATGAAGAAAAGGAAGAAAGAGAGGGAGGGAGAGAGAGAAAAAGGAGAGGAGGAAGAAAAAGGGAGGGAATGAGTGACAGAGGGAGGGAAGGAAGGAAGAAAGAAAGAAGGGAAAAAGGATATACAAGGATTTGGATGGATGGTTGGATGGATGGATACAGGGATGGGTGAGGATGTCTGTACCTTTGGAAGGTTAGATAAGAGGTGAGTGCATGGTTTACGGATGGATGAATGGAGCCCCTCTTCCGTGGGGATGTCCAATAGCTTCACACTGGCTTCTTTTTCTATCCCCTCTAGCTCTCACTCATTCCTCTGCTGTCACAGGCAACTCCTGGGTTTAAGTGTCCTTTTGAACAAATAACAAAACTCCAATTGGCGTGTGAGGGCTTCTAGCATTCTAATTGTGAAGCACGCTGCTGAATGACTTAGGAGCTAAGGGGAGCTTGAAAAAGCCTAAGATGCTGGGAGAAAATGAGAATCATGACATTTTGAAAAGGAAACCAATTTTCTTTAACTAAAACTGTTGCCTCTGTAAACCATATTATAAATCCAATAAATTCACATAATGCTATGGTAAATCCCTCACAAAAGAGAGAAGGAGGGGGTAAAGAGAGAGAAAAGGATAAGAAAAATCTTACAAAGATTTCCAAAGTCATTCTTCTCTTTAAAAACAATTGCTTTGATCCCTATGTTACTAACTACCTGAATTCAAATACAGGCTCCACCAATTCCAAGGAATTAACTTTGGCAAATCACTGAAACTCTCTCTGCCTCAACCCCTTCATCTATAAAATGAAGATGGTAATACCTACCTCATTACATTATTGTGAGGATTATTGAGATAATATAGGGAAAGCTCTTAGGAACCTGCCATATACATAGCAAGTTATAGGGAAAATGCACCTGAGAGCATTAAGCACACATTTAGAATGATCCTGTATGGCAGATGCACCTGAATGTGTGTTCCAAGCTAGGAAATTCGGGAGTGGCCAACCCAGAGATTCATCCCTTGACTATGATAAGCATCTGAGCCCCCAGTCTGTCCCATGGAACACAGGCTGTACCGGGATTGAGGCCCTGAGTTTTGGGATAAACGAAGTTTGCCAGGTAGAGGTCATTAAGGGAAGAGAGTTAACTGAAAATACTAATATATTGCCCGATTTTTGGATAGAAGCCACTTGAGGAGTAGGGGAGTGGGAAAGTGGAGGGGTGGGGAGTGGGAATTGTTAATGAGTACAAAAAAATAGTTAGAAAAAATGAATAAGGCTGGACATGGTGGCTCACACCTGTAATCCCAGCACTTTGGGAGGCCAAAGAGGGCGAATTGATTCAATCCAGGAGTTGGAGACCAGCCTGGGCGACACGGTGAGACCCTGTCTCTACTAAAAATACAAAAAAATCAGCAAGGCATGAAGGCGCACGCCTGTAATCCCAGCTACAAGAATCACTTGAACCCGGGAGGCAGAGGTTGCAGTGAGCCGAGATCGTGCCACTTCACTCCAGCCTGGACGACAGAGCGAGACTCTATCTCCAAACAAAAAAAAGAGTAAGACCTAGTATTTGCTAGCACGATAGGGTGACTATAGTCAAAAATAATTTAATTGTACATTTTTAAATAACTAAAAGAGTGTAATTGGATTGTTTGTAACACAAAGGATAAATGCTTGAGGGGATGGACACCCCATTTTCCCTGATGTGATTATGCATTGCATGCCTATATCAAAACATCTCATGTAATCCACAAATATATACATCTACTATATACACACACAAAAAAGGTGTTTTCCCCTAACTCCTTTGAATAAAGAGCATTGTCTTTCTGATAATAGAAAGAAGGATTGAAAGAAAATGCAATATAAACTGCATGCTGTTTGCAAGCAGTTGCAGTTTCCTTGCCCAGCCTGCCATCACTGGGCTGTGTGGTTATGTCATCCAGCCCACCACCACTGGGCTGTATGTAAGGTGGATATCTTGCCCAGCCCACCACCACTGCACCATGTGTGTATGTCAGTCAGTCTCCTCTCCAACCCACTGCCACTGGACTCTCTCCTCCGTTAGGAAGCCCCTAATAAAACCCCATGCCTCAATTGCGAGCTCTGGGTCTCTTCTTCAGCCTCTTGAACCTGGTGCCTTCCCTGAGGTTAATAGGGATTTGGCACAGTATAAGTGTATAATAAATGTAGGCAATTGTTATTACTATTACTCCCTATACTCACAATGGAACACAGCACCAGGACCTGGTGACCCAGGGACCATGAGTAGATACCACACTGCTCTAAAGACACCCATCCTCCTCAACAGCCTCACATATCGTCATTCTCTACCCTGATCACCCCTAATGATCGTGACACTAACTCCTCCCAGGTCTAATGCCAAACATCATGTAACCCAAATGTGGATGCAGGCCATGTGGGCCAGGCTTCATACAGCGTTATATTGTAAGAAAGAGCCAACACCCAAAAGTAATTCAAAATACTCGAAATATTACTCAGTCTTTCAAAGAAATGTCAAAGGGAGAAGTACATTCTGAACACACAACCACAAACATCTTTAAAACTTTTCATATCACTGCCACTTTCAATATTCCACACACGGCATTTACCCAAAACTCCCTCTCTCCTTCACCCACTCTCAATGCCAGACCCTGAGGTTCTTCTATTTCTCACCCCCTTCATCTCTTCTCATATTTGTTCTTCATTGGGTAGATCAACTTAACTTTCTCACATCTTAGTGCTTCTCCCCATTTCTACCTGGATTATCTGGATTCTAAATAACAAAGGTAAACCCAGGAGCTGACCAAGTAGACCAGAATTCTTCCCCATAGAATCGGGGAAGATGTGAAAATTACTCATTATTAATTTTTGTCCCTGCTAAACCAAGTTATCTGAAATCTCCATGCCTTTGCTCAAGCTATAATATTTCTTCTGCCTGGAATGCCTTCACTTTTTTTTTTTTTTTTTTTTAGAGACAGAGTCTCACTCTGTCACCCAGGCTGGAGTGCAATCAGCTCACTGCAACCTCTGCCTGCCAGGTTCAAGCAATTCTCCTGCCTCAGCCTCCCAAGTAGCTGGGATCACAGGTGCACATCACCTTGCCCAGCTAATTTTTTGTATTTTTAGTAGAGACAGGGTTTCACCATGCTGGCCAGGTTGGTCTCAATCTCATGACCTTGTGATCCGCCCACTTTGGGCTCCCAAAGTGCTGGGATTACAGGCATGAGCCATCATGCCCGGCCACACTTCACTTCTTTTAAGAAGCCTTTGGTGGGCCAGTCTCTCTGCTCTGAGAGCTGGGAGTGAGTTGGAGATGCAGAAGAGGCAGAGGCTGGAAGTCTGAGGTCTAGTTGATGTAGCTGGCTCACCTCCAGTCTGATTTGGAAATGCAGAATGTGTTCCCACAAAGCCTGAATGACCACTGGCCTGGTATGTGGTCCAAGGGACATAATGTTGAGTAGAGAGTTGGGCTAGCTGACCCCCAAAAAAATCAGATTCTGTGTTATTCATGACAGAACAATTCCATTGCAGGAGAAACAGGCCAACATTGGCAGAAGAGTTGGCCATAGCCACCAGTTGCCCCTGTGGTCCTTACGAGGCAAGAAGCTCAGACTTGGAGGGTAGTACAAGCTCCTCCAGACCAGCAGGTCCATGGCGGCCTCTCTATAGCCTCATTTCCACCACTGCTCCCCATCCCACAAAGTGTGGAGCATGGAGCCCCTAGACCAGACATCTTTGGAAGAACACCTTGAAAATCTCATCTTTCACACAGCAGTTTATAGTTTTCAATGAATTGTTACCATTGCCCTCACCACCACCTGAGACCAACAGGAGCAGAATCTCAGCTCTGACCCTAACTCCGTGTGACTTTGAGTGTGCCACTTCTCCTCTCTGGGGCACAGTTTTCTTGGGAGTGTATCAGTCAGGATAAACTAAGTGCTATGCTACGTAACAAACAAGCTCAAAAATCAATGCCTTTATATTGCAAGCATTGATTTATTCCTCATGATAAATAACCAAAGTGAGCCTGTGAGGGGCTGTGCTCTACATAGTCACATGGGCAGCCACAGTCTCCTTCACCTTGTAGCTGCAACACCTGGAATGTAAGGCTTCCATATTCACATGGCAAGGGAAGAACTGCATTAGACTGGAATTCTAACTATCTGAGAAGTGACACGCATGAGCCCTACTCATATTTTATTAGCCAGAACTAGGCACTTGGTGCTGCCTACCTCTGATAATAGAAAGAAAGAAAGAAACTGCAATATAAATTGCATGCTGTTTGCAAGAGCAAACAGGGAGCCAAGAAACATAAGACAACATATGGAATATCTGGTTAGTAATACCATCTCTGCCACAAGGTGTGATAATAATACTTCTATTACTAGGTGACTAGAAGGATGAGGTGAACAATCATTTTGCAAAAAGGCTTTCAACATTTAAACCTCAGAAAATATTTATTGTACAGCTACTATCTCCCAGGTCTTGTGCTTAGTGCCAGGAAGACAACAGTCATCCTATCCTCGTGGAGCTTACTGTCTTGTGTATGAGGCAGACAAAAATCACCTCATTGCACCAATGAGAGTGCCATTAAATACTGCAACAGATGCTCTAAAGAGAGATGTGTGGTGATATAATATGACAGGGAGCCTTAATTCATCCGAGTAGTCCAGGAAGACCTCTCTGAGGAAATCACTCTTGAGCTAAGATCTGAAGGATGGGCAAGGAGTAAGTAGATGAGCAGTTAAAGAGAAGGCAGCCAGATGTGGTGTGCACCTGTAATCCCAGCTATACAGGAGGCTGTGACAGAAGAATTGCTTGAGCCCAGGAGTTCAAGTCCAGCCTGTGCAACGTAGAAAGACCCTCACGTCAAAAAAAAAAAAAAAAAGAGAGGGAGAGAGAGAGACAGAGAGAGAAGGTGGTGCAGAGTGTTGTTGGCAGATGAAACAATACAGACAAAGGTCCAGTGGCAGGAAAAGCACAGCATGTTTGAAGGACTGAGAAAAAGTTGGAGAGGCTTGGGTACAGAGACCAATGCACAGCTTGGAATGAGAGGTGGTCAAGTTCAACAGAGACCCAACCTTGTGGGCTGAAACAGGATTTATTTGTCCATTATCACCAAAGCAAACTGAGGCAACATGGTTATTATGGTCACCATTCTCACTTTGAAGAAGTATAAATTGATACCCTGAGCAGCCAAGGAGACCCATCTGGAGTCAGGAGAGGAGGGGATATTCTGACTCACCCTAACCACTGTGTGGCCACCTCCAAAAGCCTCAGGACAATTTGGGACCAAGAACATTCTCTCCCATCACGAGAAGAAACATTTCCTTCCTGGAGTAGGTTCCACATCCCATCCAGCGATGTGTGTATACTCACAACATTGGCCTGCGCGAGGCCAACCCCATGGGCTGGGACAGGTTGAGGCCAAGAAATGGGCATAGAGACAACTGGGGAAAGAGACCCCAGGCACTTTCTTTTCATCTCAGCAGTACCATTATTTTATCATGTGACTTTGGGCAAGCAAATTCCCCTTCCCAGCCCTCAGTTTCTCCATCTCTGAAATGCAGGCATTGAACCAGATGGTCTCTGAAGTCCCAGCAACAGGAGTTTTAGGTGTGTTTTCCGGCTGAGTAATGAAGGGGGAAAGTGAGTAGACTCCAAACCAGTCTTTATCTGGAGAACTGCAATTTGCCAAACAAGAAAATCAAGGGGAAATTGCAAAGATGATGAGGGATGGACCTTTTTTAGGAACAACAACCTAATCACAAGTCACTGCTAGAGAAGAAATGTCACAAAAACCTTGATTTGCAGCTTTAGGGAGCAGCGTGCCATGGGATACAGGCAATTAACAACGTGAGAAGCTTCCCCAAGGCTCAGATGAATCATGAAAGGCAGTGTTGATGGGCTGGAAAGGATACCAAACAGCACGTGATCAAAATCCTAGTCTAATTCATGAAGTCCTGTGGAGCTGTCCTACCAAGCAGTCATTCTGCATCTGCCTAGACAACACTTGTGATGGGGACCTTTGTACCCACTCCCCTTTTGCACAGTGCCAAACAGAGTGCATGGCACACAGCAAGAGCTCAACACATATTTTTGAACGAATGAACTAATCAATCAATAGCTGCAGTGATGTCCCTACATCTCTCCTGGTACTTTTATCTGTGGGTTCTAGTGCTACTCTCTGGAGCACCTCTGTTCTCATGACTGCCTGTCTCACGAAGAGATCCCCAAAAGTAGACATTTATTTTGGAGGTGTTTTTAGGAACCCCTGTTGTGGAGAAGGAACTAAGATAGGTTAGCAATAGAAGCCAACATGGGGTGTGTTAATGAAAAGGTTACCACTGTGGGCAATTGTAGTTCAATCCTTCTGGGAAACTTCTGGGAGATGATATAGAATTCTACTAGCCAACTTAGCAGCCACCAGCCACATGGGGCTATTGGGTATTTGAAATGTGGCTAGTCCAAATTGAGATGTAGAATAAGTGCAAAATACACACCGGATTTTGAGGACTTGGTATTTTTAAAAAGTGTAAGATATCGCAGTAATGATTTTTATATTATGTAAGATTATGAAATGACTATTTTTAATATATTGGGTTAAATATAGTGTTAAAATTAATTTCACTTGTTTTTCTTTTTTCCGTTGTTTTTTTTTTTTTAAGACTGAGTCTCTCTCTATTGCCAGGCTGGAGTGCAGCGGCACTATCTCAGCTCACTGCAACCTCTGCCCCCTGGGTTCAAGAAATTCTTGTGTCTCAGCCTCCCAAGTAGCAGGGATTACAGGTGCCCGCCACCACACCTGGCTAATTTTTGTATTTTTAGTAGAGACGGAGTTTCACCATGTTGGCCAGGCTGGACTTGAACACCTGACCTCAAGTAATCCACCTGCCTTGGCCTCTTAAAGTGCTGGGATTACAGGCGTGAACTACCGTGCCCGGCTGTTTCTTTTTACTTTAATTTAAAAGCATGTACGACTCACACTTATGGCTCACATATTTCCATTGTTCAATGCTGACATGGACCATACCTTAGAGTCATCCCATCCAAGGGGTGAGGAAGTTGGGGTTTTACCCACCCATTTATACCCATCATTGGTTGAGTACTGCTCCCAGGGGTATAAAATCCTTAGTATTTCAACCTGGCCCATGCACCAGTGAGCTTCTGCAGCCAGAGAAAGCCCTCAGCCAGAGTTGGAAGAACTTGTCATAGGAAACCATCAGCATGTTCAGGAATGAAGAGTGCAGGGGGATGTGGGCAGAGCACTGCTACCCTGCCCTAAGAAATCTGATGGCCATATCTATATCCTGCCCTCATGTCCCAGCCTCTCCTATCCAAAGTGAATGGCCCAATTTCTTTCTACAAGTCCTTCTCATAAAATTTGCTCTCTGTCCCCTCAGCTTCTGGACTGCCTTCTCTAAACACATACCAGTTGGTCACTGTCCTTTTTACAGGGTGCTGGTTGAGATGATCTATCCATTCATGGGCTTCTTAGCCCTCCCGAGCCAAGGACTCCTTAGAGATTCTGGTAACTTCAGGGAACTTCTCCCCTGAAGGAAACTTTTTTTTTAGGCCATGTGCACCAGTCTCGCAAAATTTTGCATTGCACTTTCAAGGAGGTCTCAACCCCAATGTCCATACATAGGCCTCTCCAAAGGTCAGTGAACCCAAGATTGAAAACCCCAGCTCTAATGCTTGTCTGACTCCTTTTATTCCTTCACTACATATGTTCACATCTTTCTTTCTGAATGCTTTCAATTTTCTCAGCAGAAAAGGAACGTAGTTCCTAAAGCTGCAAGTGGAGGCAGGCACCCCAGAGTGATCTGCTGGCCATAGATAAGGACTTGCTGAGCACTTGGGGTTACCCCCCACGCCAATCCCCATTGACTCACTGGCTCCTAATAAACAGCGGATTTGTGAAGATGAGCCTCACAGGAAACCAGGATATCAAGGCAGAGAATCCTCTGCCCACAGGGCACAGAATGATGAAGCCAGAAGAGACCAAGGACGTCAGCATATGTTATGCATGCCAGCAAAGTTGAGCTTACACGGCATGTCATTTTGATCCTTAAAACAACTCAGTGAGGTATGCGGGGCTCTCGTCTTGATTCCACAGATGACATTGGAATCAAGGTAGAGACAGTACAGCTCAGAGGAGAGGAGTCTCCCCAAGAACACATAGGTAGAAAGAGGGGAAGCCAGGACTTGAACTAATATCCTCTGAGTCCCAGCCCTATATCCCTTTATCCCCATCAAGTTGCTTCTACTGGAGGAAACTGCTAGCTGTCCACCCAAGTCCAGCTCTTCTTATTCCATAGTAGCTGTGATTGGGACATGGCTGTTTTGCCAGGAACTGCAGTCCCAGCTTCTCTGCAGGCCAGGGATGGGGTATGGGTGGACACAACACATGCCATTTCTGTCTCACTTGTTTACAAAAACATGTATGGTCCTTATGGCCCTGAGTTTGCACATTTTTCTCCTTCTACTGACAGGATGGCAATAATAAAAGTGACCTTGGAAGCCACATAAACATGGCAGAGTCATTAATAAGACTGGGATCCTGAACATCCATGTGGAGCAGAACTACCTGCTGACCTGGAACATCCCACCTCTGACTGTTATGTGGGAGACAATTGACTTCTTTGTTCTTTAAGCTATGGTATTTGGGAGTCTTTTGTTATAGCAGCTGTGCCTTTTACCCTAACTAATACATACCCCTAGGGAGCAGAGTAGGGAAAGAAACTTACATTTAGGCTATTTGAGGCCCTCCCAGTTTCACCAGATGTCAAGATGGCACATAATATGAGGCCTTAATTTTTGGCCTCATACCACACCACAGAATGATCCCTAAGGATTACAACATCATCAGTTCAGGTGACCTCAACATGCACAGGATCTCAGCCCAGAGATTACAGAATCTCAGAACCCAACACGTAAGTGCTCACTGCTGGCCCCAGTGGGCTCAGAGCTGATTAACTCAGAGAGGGGAAAGGGATGGAAACACTCTGTTATTTGCATGTTCACTACCCTCCCTCCTTCCTGTAAATCACCCTGCCTCAGCTAGGTCAAAAGTCCCCACCCCCCACTGTTTGAATCCCTCATTTTCCTCCTTTCTCCTACGTGCGAAACAAACATACATTAATACATCTACCCTTTGCTGTTATAAGAAAACGGGCTCTGTAACCAAGACAACTGGTTTTGGCCTACAACACTGAACACAGGAGAAAGCCAGCTGCCCGTGATAAGGGTCCATCCATCCTGGGACCATGCCCTGCAGACCCCTGCTTCCTGCCCTTCTGTCTGGTTGCTCCCAGTGACCTGCTCAACCAATCAGAGGGCTGCATTTCTTTCTGCACTGGCCTTTCTCAACTTCTAGAATCACTCCAGGCTTGAGATGCCATCTGGGCTGAACCCACAGAAAAGGATGAACTTCATCTTGCTTTTAACATAGCTCAGGCATCCAGCTCATAATGACCTTCAAAACCCTGTACCTCACAGAAATGATCCCCATGAAGCCATGAGTAGATATGTGGCCACTCTGCTGGGGTACAAACTTCCGGGTGCCATGCTCCAAAATCCTCCTCAGCTGTCGCATTCCAGCTGCTTTCTGGAGCCCAGACCCCATCCAGCTCCTCAAGCTGCTGTCCAGTGCTGATGTGGAGTTCTGTCTGGGAACCATCACCTTGCCCAAGTATATCTAGAAGCCTTCCTAGAGTGTGGCTAAATCCATGTTGTTTGCTGAGGTGTCCCTCCTTCTAGACTTATTAAATCCACTTTCCCTCCACTAGAAATAAGGAAGTGAGTCAGAGCTGCCACTTTGGGCACCCAGGGACAATGAACGGCCCCCACGGTCCAGAGGGAATCCATAAACCAGAAAAGAAAATTAGGATCAGACTTCCTGGAGAAGCAGAGATGCTGCCAAAGCTCCGCCCTAAGTTATCCAGTGGGTGGCCTCTGGGAACTTCATCATATTTGGGGGGTTATTCCTGAAGAAATCTTCCCTGTCTTTGGCTAGTGGGTTGTAACGCTTCTGGAAAGGAGGGGAGGCCAACTGGGGTCGTTCTGATGACTAAAACCCAATATGAGTTTGCAGGGGCTGCCCCAGACCCTTTCAACAGAAATTATTTTCAACAGCAATTTATTTTCTCATGATTGTATTTATTTTTATTTATTTTTTTATTTTTTGAGACTGAGTCTCACTCTTTCATCCAGGCTAGAGTGCAATGGTACCATCTCGGCTCATTGCAACCTCGGCCTCCCAGTTTCAAGCAATTGTCCTGCCTTAGCCTCCCAAGTAGCTGGGACTACAGGCATGCACCACCATGCCTGCATAATTTTTTGTATTTTAGTAGAGATGGGGTTTCACCATGTTGGCCAGGCTGGTCTCAAACTCCTGGCCTCAAGTGATCTGCCTGCTTCGGCTTTCCAAAGTGCTGAGATTACAGACATGAGCCACTGCACCCAGACTATTTTCTTATATATTTCAGAAGCTAGAAGTGTAGGATCAAAATGTTGGCCCTCTCTCCTTGGCCTGAAAATGGCCATCTTCTCCCTGTGTCTTCACAGGGTACATGTACATATCTGTGTTCTCATCTCCTCTAGAAAGATACCACTCATATCGGATTAGGGTCTACCCCTATGACCTCAGTTTGCCTTCATTACCCCTTTCAAAGTCCTATCTCTAAATACAGTCTCACTGTGAAATACTGGGAGTTGGGACTTCAACATATGAATTTGAGGAGGTTGGAGAGACACAATTCAGCCCATAACAGACCCCAGCCATTCCCCTTCGCAGAGGGTCAGCAAGCTCAGCATGCCCCTAGAGCTGGGCTTTATTTTCCTGGAAGACCCACAAGTCCTGTCATGAGAGTCAAGAATCAGAAGGAGCCCTTCTGTGCAAGACGGTCTCAAGGAGGAGAGAGGCAGTGCCCTGAGAGGGAGAGTGGGTGGGTGGAGGGAAGAGGAAGGGACACTGAATTGGGGAAAAGATGCCTGGTCACCACGTTTTAACAAGGATATGAATAAATTCATTGTGCCTAAGGAAGATGAACGAACTGTGAAAAAGCCTTCAAAATCACAAGGGACATTTAGCTTGAAGAAGAAGAGACATACGGATTAAAGATCTCTGTTTTCACCTCCCTGCAGAAAGGTAACCAATGTGCCCCAGAGGACAGAACCAGGACCTGTGGGTAGAAAGCAAAGAGAGGCATGTTTCAACCGCAAGAAAATGAAAGTGTTCCAAGCAGTGAAATATTTGACCTTGGAGTAAACTGCTATAATAAGTAGTATGCTCCCTTCACTCACAGTATTTCAGTTGGGCTGAAAGATCATAGGGGTGCTTAAAGGAGACGTTTTCATGCACTTCTCAAATTCTATGATGCTCCAAATCAGAGGGTTGGACAAAATAATTGTGCTTAAAACCTGCCCTTGTGGTCCTCTTGTCTCATATAACACTTAGCAATCTCTCTCTTTGCAGACTGGCTGAAATGCAATGAGAGTGCATGATGACACATAATTTTTGGCACAGAATTCATGACATTCATCCCAAATGTCCAAGCTACTACTATAAATTAACAGATCTTCACACACAAACACACACACACACACACACACACACAAGCAGAAACATAGCTCATCTAAAAAGTGTGAGAGAACTTCTGAACCATGTGAGGAAACCAAGGCTTTTGGAAGAATATGCCTCTGTGTCTGTCGAGTCAGGAATCCATCCTTCTAGAAGGGTACGGTAGTCAGAGGAAAATCCCCTCTCCTATAACACAAACACATCGATGGCCACCTCCTAATCCCAGCACCTGTGAATATGGTACCTTACAAGGCAAAAGGGACTTCATAGGAATGATTAAGGTGAAGGACTCTTAGATGGGTGACATTCCCCTAGGTTATTTCGCTCATCCAGTCTAATCATGTGAGTCCTCATAAGCAGAGATGCCTTTTCTGACTGTAGTCAGAGAACCAGAGAGGCGCAGCAGGAGAAGAACTTGGCCACAAGCCAAGGAACACAGGAAGCCTCTAGAAGCTGGAAAGGGCAAGAAGATGGATTCCCCCCTAGAGCTTCCAGAAAAGATGTATCATGTCAACATTCTGATCTTAGCCCAGTGAGACCGACATGGGACTTCTTTTCTCTAGGACTGCAAGATACATTAAATACATTTATGTTTTTAAAGTACTTGTGATAATTTATTAGAGCAGCAATAGAAAACTGATACAAAGAGTCAGGCACTCTGAAATCATAAAACAAGGATTCAGCTCCCAGTCAGCAGAGTCCTAGCTGTGCAAACTTGGGCCAATTAATTAACCTCTCTGGAAATCAATCAGCTGCAAATGGGGCCGTTCGCTACTCTCACAGGGCTGATGTAAGAATTAACGTAGATAATAAGCCACTAGTAACGTGTCTGGCACAGACAACCCAGCAGATGTTCCCATCTCTTCTTTTCCACCTTATTTGTTCCTAGCCTACTGTGTTATTTGTGTCATTGCTCCTTGGGAAATGAGGAAACTGGGTTCCAGGTAAACCCAAAGATAGGCACAATAACATGCAGCAGATATGGGTTAAAGTGGGGTTTGCAGTCTGGCTTCATGAAGCCCCACTTGGTGGCCTGCTCACAGAGCAGCCAGAGCAAATCCCAGCCACAGCACAAAGGGCTCCAGGAACCACATTCTTAGAGATCACTCCAGGAGGTGCCCTGGGGGCAGTGGCCAATGATAACCAGGAGCATAGGCTGTGGGACTATATTAGCTCAAGGGCTAAGATTTCCCTAGGGTCAAGGTGTTCTGATTCAAGTGGACTGCCCCCGGCCCCCAGGTTTCATACAGGGTGCTGGTGAGGAATTGTCCAGGTGTGCAGGAATGCGGGCGGGGCGGTGTCTACTGGTGGTCTGAGCAGTAACAGCAGCCTCTGAGGGGTGATATTTTTAAAAAACAGGGTCTTGCTGTGTCACCCAGGCTGGAGTGCAGTGGCTCCATCACAGCTCACTGCAACCTTGAACTCCTGGGCTCAAGCTGTCTTCCCGGCCCCCTGCCCTCCCCCTTCCCCACCCCCACCAGCCTCCCAAGTAGCTAGGACTACTCGGGACCTATGCCACCATGCCTGGCTAATTTTTTTTTTTGTACAGACAGTCTCACTTTGTGGCCAAGGCTGGGGTGACCCTTCTAATGGAGCTGGCAATGAACTGCATTCTGGAAGCTCAAGCAGTCACCCTCGTCCAGGTGAGCCTGGAAAGTGTCATCACTGACATCGCAGGTCACAGCAATTGAATAAACTGTGGAATTCCTGCTGTGACTGTGTTAGGCTGCAGGATCCAGGATCCACCACCCCTATCTAGTTCCAAAACCTTTTTATCACCCCATAAGAAAACCCTATACCCAGGAAGCAATCATAGCCCTTTGCCCCCATCCCCTGACAACCACTATACCTGCTTTCTGTCTCTATAGGTTTGCCTAATCTGGATATTTCACATAAATGGACTCATATAACATGTGGCCTGTGGTGTGTCTTCTTCCACTTAGCATAATGTTTTGGAGGTTCATCCACATTGTGGCATGCATCAGTACTTCATTCCTTGATGTGGCTGAGTCCTATTTCATTATACTTAATTTTTTTAACCAGATGTTCCACATTTTCATTTTGCACCGGGCTCTGAAATTATGCTGGTCTTACGAAGCTCTCTTAGGGGGTTGCAGAAACTGGTCGCTCTCAAGTGGACCCTTGCCTCCCCGCCCTCCTCTCGCCATGTACCCTCCACTGTGCAGCCAAAATGGTCTTCCTTGGATGAAGCCTAAGCATATCATCTCTGTACTTAAAATCCTCCTGTGACTGACACCCATCGCCCTCACCCCTACCATGTCTCAGCCCCTTGGCTAAAGGATCCAGCTCTCCAAAGGAGCCAGGCTGTAGGAAACCTCCATGCCTTCGCCCATGCTGCCACTCAGCCTAGAAGACCCTCCCCCCACTGTCCCCACTTCTTCTCACAAATTGACTCCAATACGGTAACTCTATGATTCTAAGGTCCTCATCCTCAAGAATGAGGTGAATGGTGAAAGGGCCCTTAGCTCGCTAATGACAAAGATGCACTTTGCTTCAAGGCTGACCTTCAGGAAGGAGGACTAAAAAAAATAGATGAGTCAATTTAATCTTCTGCACTGACACTTCCAGGGACCATAGAACGAACTTACAAGGGAACTTATGTAACCAATGAGATATAAATAAGCACATTAAAGTATTCCTGCTTCTGTCCAGCTTAATGGCCAAGAAACTAATTGTCAGAAATCAGAAAGGAGCTGAAATAAATATGGGTAGAGTGCTGCTTGATATTATGAAGAAACCTGGCCCAAGAAGTAAAGGCAGGGACGCAGATAGGGGATGTCCAGATGTCCAGTGGGCAATTTGTCATTGTGGTCATGAACTTTTTTTTGAGACGTAGTTTTTTGCTCTTATTGCCCAGGCTGGAGTGCAATGGCACAATCTTGGCTAAACGCAACCTCTGCCTCCCGGATTCAAGCAATTCTCCTGCCTCAGCCTCCCGAGTAGCTACGATTACAGGCATGTGCCACCACACCTGGCTAATTTTGTATTTTTAATAGAGATGGGGTTTCTCCACGTTGGTCAGGCTGGTCTTGAACTCCCGACCTCAGGTGATCGGCCCACCTCGGCCTCCCAAAGTGCTGGGATTACAGGCATGGGCCACCATACCCAGTGCTAATGAACTTCTCTGCTTTCTCACATAAACCATCATTAAACAGTAGCTGGCACCACCTGGATGTCACTTCCTGCCAAGAGTCATGAGGGCATGGTGTGCAGGGGACAGTGGGGACCCTAAGGCCTAGTGCTCATCCATCTGGCTTGTCCTCTCAGTAGCCAGTGTCCTCTAGGGCCAGGGACTCCTGACACCAGAACCCCAACTGAGAGCAGAGGCGTCACAGGTCAGTCTTTGTGGCTGGGCACAAACCTGCAGGCTGGATTTCCCAGCTGTCAAGGCCACCCCCTGCCCCCTCTGTCCTCCCCTCCTCTCTCACCTGGCCCCGGGTCCCCACCTCCAAGATCTTGCTCTGTCTGGGCGATCCTCTCCTATCTTCAGTCTTTCCCTCTCCAAGATTCCTTCTCGCCCACCCTCGAAGGTGCACATCTCCCGATGTGGGCAAAAGCCCCGCCTTGACACTGCCTCTCTCTCAAGCTAGTAGCTCCTCTCCCTCTTTGACCACCACCCATCACCAAACACAGTCCATCCTTCCTCACCTCCCCACAGGCTGCCCAGCTCCAGCCTCATACCCCACAGTCCATCTACAGAACATTACGATCCCTCTGAAACATATCTGGACCACCACTGCCCTGCCTGAACCTCCCAGGAGACTTTCACCCACCCCCAGAAGAGGGCAAGTCTCAAGCCGAGCATTCAAGGACCATCTTGACCTGGCCACCCTCACCTCTTGGCCATCAGACACCCTGCAGCCACTCCTCCCCAACTTTTGGCCTTCTACCTCTCTGAGTCTCTGTTTCCCCATCTACGCGGTGAGTGGTTTGGACCAGCTAATCCCTGAGGCTCCTCTACGGTTCTAAAAGGGAAACGCAGCACACACGCATGCGCGTGCACACACACAAACACACACACACACACGCACGCGCACGCACCCACATACCACTTAGGCTTTGTTCTGAGTACCTAAGTGCCTCCCATAGAAAACTCAAGAACAGGAGGTGAGGATCCCAGCGGAAGCAGTGGGCGCATTCTCTCTCTCGTGCTTTTTTTCCCTCTGCTTTCAATGTATTTTACCATCTTCTGAACAAAAATAGCCTGTTTCATTCCCTATGGGAAAAAATAGAAAAGAAGATGAGATTCAAATTAGTGTCCACTCTCATACAATTTTTTTTTAATGGAAAGAGAAGGAGATAAAAAACAAAAACGTAGAGACATCAGGCCCACAACTCAACCAGAAAACTTAGTTGCCCATGGCTGGGGATCCAGATGGGGCCAGAGAAACTGGGGAAGTTGAGGCAGGGATAAATCCTTGCCTAAGGTCTGGGCTCCCTATTGGCACCCTGCTAACAGGTATCATGAGTCACCTTTATATATATCTATATACACTTTAAGTTCTGGGATACATGGGCAGAACGTGCAGGTTTGTTACATAGGTATGCACGTGCCATGGTAGTTTGCTGCACCCATCAACCTGTCATCTACATTAGGTATTTCTCCTAATGCTATCCCTCCCCTAGCCCCCCAACCCCCAACAGGCCCCGGTGTGTGATGTCCCCCTGTGTCCATGTGTTCTCATTGTTCAATTCCTACTTATAAGTGAGAACACGCAGTGTTTGGTTGAACTCATCCTTCTTTATGGCTGCATAGTATTCCATGGTGTATATGTGCTACATTTTCTTTATCCAGTCTATCACTGATGGGCATTTGGGTTGTTTACAAATCTTTGCTATTGTGAACAGTGCCGCAACAAACATACACATGCTTGTGTCTTTACAGTAGAATGATTTATAATCCTTTGGGTATATACCCAGTAATGAGATTGCTGGGTCAAATAGTATTTCTGGTTCTAGATCCTTGAGGAATCGCCAGTGTCTTCCACAATGGTTGAACTAATTTTCACTCCCACTAACAGTGTAAAAGCGTTCCTATTTCTCCACATCCTCTCCAGCACCTGTTGTTTCCTGCCTTTTTTTTTAATTTTTAAATTATTTTTATTTTTATATTTTACCACGTCTTTATGGGGTACATGAGATGTTTTGATACAGGCATGCCATGTGAAATAAACACATCCTGACTTTTTAATGATCGCCATTCTAACTGGCGTGAGATGGTATCTCATTGTGGTTTTGATTTGCATTTCTCTAATGACAGTGATGATGAGCTTCTTTTCATATGTTTGTTGGCCACATAAATGTCTCCTTTTGAGAAGTATCTGTTCATACCCTTTGCCTACTTTTTGATGGGGTTGTTTTTTTCTTGTAAATTTGTTTAACTTCCTTGTAGATTCTGAATACTAGCCCTTTGTCAGATGGACAGATTGCAAAAATTTTCTCCCATTCTATAGGTTGCCTGTTTACTCTGATGATAAAGAGCTTCTGCACAGCAAGAGTCACCTGTTTTTTAGAGCAACACTGACACACATCAGCTCAGACGTAGAACCATTCCTTCTCACTTGGTTTATCAGATAGGACCAAGAGCTCGCCTGCCAGGGGGTGGACCAATTCTCAAAATATAAAGTGTGTAATTCTTTATACTGGAGGAAGAGTTCAGCATATCTTGTTCTCTTCTTGGTCCTCGCGGTTGCACTGATGTACGTCTGGCCTTCTGGGGAAGCAAGAAGGTTGAGAAGTGTGTGTTGGGGTCCCTAGAGGACTGGGACCCTGATTGTTACCTCTGGGTAGTGGCATAGGGGATGTGCAATGAGGAAAGGCGTCTTTCACTCTTGTACTTTGTTCACATCTTAATTATTTTATTCTTTTTCAATTAATATGCTGTAGTTGGCTTGAGTTTTTGTTTTATTTTGTTTGCTTGTTTTTTTAACATACACAGAGATGACAGGCGAAGTTTTATTTTCCATGTTCTTCAAAGAAACAAATCAATTCTGGAAGGCCAAATTAACTTGCTGGCCATCTCCAGTTTGTTAAACTACAGTCAATAACAGGGGTTGGCAAACCATGACACACAAGCCAAACCCAGCCTGCCATTTGTTTTTGTAACTCCCGCAAATTGAATGTTTTTTTATATTTTTAATGCCTCTTTTTAAATAAAGAAATCTATCTCATAATATGACATGTGGAAATATGAAATTCAAATTTCAGTGCTCATAAAGTTTTATTGGAACACAGCCATGCACATTCATTTACACATTGCCAATGGCTGCTTTTGCACTCCAATCAGGAAAGACTATATGGCCCATAAAGCTAAAAATATTTACTATTTGGCCTGTACAGAGTTTGCCAATCCCAACAACATCCTGTTGTCTCAGGTCTTGAAGAGTTAAGAATACATTAAATCATATATTTAATCAAACATCTTGAGTATATTTTTGAGGAACTGTATTGGAAACATTACTTAAGGACCTCATAGTGTTTTCTTCTCTGTAAACTTTTCACTATGGAAATTTTTTAACATATTCAATAGTACACAGAATAGTATAATGATCCCCATATACTCACCATCCAGCTTCAACAATTATTATAAGATTAGTATTATTTTGATTAACATCAATTTATGGCAGATCTAGTTTTAACGATACTCCACCCACTTACCTTTCCTGCATTATTTTGAAGCAAATTCCAGACATGATATAATTTCATCTGTAAATATTTCACAGCAAACACTGTTTTAAAATAAAATTTTACAACCAGAAGGAGACAGTGACAAAGTTGTGCGTAATAAGGAATTTGCAGCAGAAGAGTCATGAGCCTGTGGAGGAAGGGGGTGTGGGTGGAAGACACCCTTTATAACTGATTGAGAAATGCACGTGTGCCACACCACATCTTCCAAGCAAAACTCCTGGCTGATAGACAATCAGCAGCCATGGGAATAGGAAGGCCTCTCCCCCGTCTATTGTGATCAATGCCAAGAAAAGGCCGGGTGCGGTGGCCCATGCCTGTAATTCCAGCACTTTGGGAGGCCGAGATGGGTGGATCGCCTGAGGTCAGGAGTTCAAGACCACCCTGACCAACATGGTGAAACCATGTCTCTACTAAAAATATAAAATTAGCCAGGTGTGGTGATGCATGCCTGTAATCCCAGCTGCTCGGGAAGCTGAGGTAGGAGAATCGCTTGAACCCAGGATGCGGAGGTTGCAGTGAGCCAAGATTGTGCCACTGCACTCCAGCCTGGGTGACAAGAGCGAAACTCGTCTCAAAAAAAAAAAAAAGCCAAGAAAAATGGATGGAGCAAGGGACAAGGAAAGGGGGCCTGCTCATGTAATTAAAGACTGGGAAGGAGATAGACAAGCTGTCAGCTTCACGAGTTCCTGAAAGCTGAGTGGGTCACCCTGGCAGTGAGTGATGTCTGATTTTTATCTTCCTTTAATAGCCAGGGTCAACCCTGAACGAAGGAGAAGCAAGCTGCCTTTGTGAGTCCAGGCTCCCTCTTTGGACTTTTTCCCCTCTGACACCCCAAGAACCCAAAAGACATAGGGGAAATAAGGAAGAAAGAGAAGAGTCACATCAACGGTCAGGACTGCAGGGGAGGTAAGTGACCTTAACAGAAGAGGCAGCGTTGAAAAGGGAGGAGGAGGCAGGGCGCAGTGGCTCACACCTGTAATCTCAGCACTTTGGGAGGCCAAGGCAAGCAGATAAAGAGGTCAGGAGTTTGAGACCAGCCTGGCCAATATGGTGACACCCCATCTCTACTAAAAATACAAAAATTAGCCAGGTGCAGTGGCATGCACCTGTAGTCCCAGCTACTCAGGAGGCTGAGGCAGAAAAATCACTTGAACCCAGGAGGCAGAGGTTGCAGTGAGCCGAGATCGTGCCACCACACTCCAGCCTAGGCAACAGAGCGAGACTCCATCTCAAAAAAGAAAAAGAGAAGGGAGGAGGAGAAGCAGGAGTGAGAGAAGAGGAAGGAAGCTTCCCAGGGGGGATCAGGTCCACCAGGCAGTGCAGTCTGTTTACAGAGGGACAAATTAACCAGATTAGAATCCTGAGAGCCAGGTTTACTTGTCAACATGGCCAGGCAATAGTACCGTTAGTCAATCAGACACTAATCTGAGGGTTGCTGGAGCGATATTTTGTGCAGGTGGTTAACATCTACAATCAGTTGGCTTTAAAGAAAGAAGATTATCCTACATAAGGTGGGTGGATCTCATCCAATCAATTGAAAGGTCTTAAGAGCAAAATTGAGGTTTCCTAAAGAAAGAAATTCTGCCTCAAGACTGCAACATCAGCTTCTGCCCAAGAGTTTCCAGTCTTCCAGCCTGCCCTACAGATCTCAGACTTGCCAGGCCCCACAATCATGTGTGTCAGTTCCTTGAAATAAATTTCTTCATATGTGTATATATATATATATATATATATATATACATATATATACACACACACACACACACAGTATATTTACTGATTCTGTTTCTCTGGATAACTGACACATATCCTTAATATTTCTCTCCCTCTCTGACTCTATACACTTGTGATAATAATAATTAATAATGGCCAGGCACAGTGGCTCATATCTGTAATCCCAGCACTTTGGGAGGCAGGAGACTGCTTGAGCCTAGAAGTTTGAGACTAGCCTGGGCAACATAGCATAGACCCATCTCTAAAAAAACAAAAAACAAAAAAAAAAGAAAAAAAGAAAACAACAATAATACCCAACATTTATTGAGTACTTACTATGTGCCAATGTGCCTGATAGTGTTTTCAGTGCTTTACCTACATTAACTCACCTAATCCTCACAATAGCCCCATGAGAATATTATTGTGCCCGTTTTACAGATGAAGAAACTGAGGCACAGAAGGGAGATCACTGTGAGCCTATAGCAAAAGGCTAATGGAGCTTGGGAACAAGGGCAAAAAGGGCATTTTTTCCTTCACTGCAGGCTCACCTAAGGTATAGAGTGCAGTTCTCTATCCCCACTGGAGGCAAGAGGATACATCCTTGGACACGTGGTGGACAGGAAGAAAATCATCAGAAACCAAAGCAGATTGTACTCAATCTTTCTGATTCTAGCATAGCAGCGTCAACAGAGCACAAAGTCATCTCAATAAATTATCCCATCACATTTCTGTTATACCACAGTGAACATTTTAATATAGTAAATCTTTCCATTTTCTTATTTACACTTTCCTTATTTTATGTTGTTGATGTTGTGCTTGAGGGGTTCCTAATTCAAAGATACCTGAATCAAGCCTTGTTACTAGGGGAGACGGAGTGAGAAGACGCTGCAGACGTCCAGAGAAGCAGACAGATAGTCCACGATGCCAAAGAATCTTTGCTGGAGGAACTGCATCAGGCGGGGCCTGAGAACCGGTGGTTTCTCGCCAGCATCCGTCATCCGGCTGTTTCTCAGCTCCAGCTCCAATCTGGAGACTGAGCCATGCCTGTGGATGCTTCCCAAGAAGGCTCTGGTGGGTTGGGGTGGAATTTTTTTTCTCCCTCATCTCCCTTGAAAACATATTTGACTGCTTTGCAATCCAAACGCAAACAGCCTGACAATGTGCTGAAGTGTCCCGAAATGCAGGGAGCTGGGCCGTAGAGAGGTTCGGAGGAGGGATTCCTCCTGCAAGGCCCTTGGACAGGAGAGCCATGGGGTCTCTGAATAAGGGGGCTGGCCTGTGGGAGGACCTTGGGAATACATTCTAATTTTCTAATACAGGAAACTGGAAGAGCCAAACGCCTTGGGAAAGAAGGGTTTGTTTTTTAAACTGGGAGCCTCATATATACATATGATATTAATATTTTATCCTATAAGAGAAGTCTGCAGTTGGGGGACGGCAGTGGGGGTGGGGGGCAAAACCCTAACACAACATGTGCCATGGTGACTGCTGGAAATGCAGTCCACTGGGCATACAACCCAAGGGCTCCACGTGCATAGTGCCCCCAGGCTGGGAGTGGGCTTTGGGTGAGCTGTCTGTTCTCCCGGTGAGGTTTTCACACCACCCTCCAGCCAGCAGGACCTAGGGACACCTGAAAAAATGTCCCCTCGGCACCCTTCTCTTCAGCCCCTCAATTGCCCCTAAGCTGTTCCTACCATGCTTTTCAACCATTCCTTCTTTTCCTTTCTACCCAGGATACTGTTCTTCGAAACTTCACGGTTAAGCCAGACTGTGTCCCACTGGTCTCTTGGTGGGAGGGTCTCCCCAGTGGAGCTCCCTGAGAGGGACTGCACCCTAGGAAGTTCAGTCTGAGGAGATTCCATCTTATCCAGCTGGTCTCCCCTCCCCTCCCCTCTCCTCCCTCTTCTCCCTCTCCTAACACTCACTGACAGTCTACTCTGAGCAGGCATTTCTCTTGGGGCTGGAGAAATAGGAATGAACAAGGCAGACCAGGTCCATGCTCTTCTTAATCATTTGTTTTTTGGGAGTGTGAAAAGTAAAGTAAAGGCTCCTCTTCAAAGAGGCTTTCCTTTTCCCTCTCTAAGAATAAATAATAACTTCTCTTAGAAGCAAAATTTATTCAAAGACCTGTGCTAACATTATTAGGTATCTGCTAGCTGTACTAAAGAAATCCATGTACTTTGTGTTCTTAGCTCCCACAATTTAGCCTAAATATTTGCCCTGGCAGGCCTATTACTAGTCCAAGCAAGCATTAGGTCATAGCCTGTTCCTCTTCCTTATTTGGAGATGTTTTTACCTTTCTCAGCATTCCACAAGTTACTTCCTCCGTCCTTCGTTCTCCTCTGTCTTTGCCTCTTTTAGAAAGTTCCAAGTTGCTAGCCAATCGGGACACATACAGAATGTGAGGTCTCATTCTAGCCAATGGAAACCAGGCACAGCAGTAGAGTGAACACGTCAGGTTATAAATAACCCTGTCTCCTTTGTTCAGTGTACTCTCATGGCAAAACTGCTGGTGAGTGTACCCTTTCTGCAGAAAGTAAAAATTGCCTTGCTGAGAAAATTAAATTGATGTTCAAGTGCTATTTCTTTATGGCACCGAGGAGGAAGCATTTCAAACAGGGCCTTTGGGGGGGTTATTTTATTTACTTTTTGTCAGAACGTATTATTCATTTGTTTATGCAACAAATATTTACTGAGCACCTACTCTGGGCCAGCCACTGTTCCAGGTCTTAGGGATACAGAATTGAACAAACAGAATAAAAATCCCTGCTCTGGTAGAGTTTGCACTCTAGAAAGACATTAAATCAGTCATGACGCAAATTATTCATTCCCAATGTGTAGCTGTGACCATGGAGTAGCACAAGGTGGTAGCTTAGGACAGAAAAAAAATCCAGCCTGATCACCCCACAGGAACTGCTTTAATTGAGGCTTCCTAGAAGGGGAGTCACCTAGGAGAAGGGGAGGGTGATATCGTTTGGATGTCCCACCCAAATCGCACGCTGAAATGTAAACCCCAGTGTTGGAGGTGGGGCCTGGTGGAGGTGTCTGGGTCATGGGGGCTTGGTACTGTCCTCTCGATAGTGACTTGTCATGAGATCTGGTCATTTAAAAGTGAGAGGTCCCCCCCCTCACCCTGCCACACACACACACTCTCTTGCTCCTACTTTCGCCATATAATGTGCCTGCTCCCACTTCACCTTCTGCTGTGAGTAAAAGTTCTCTGAGGCCTCCCTAGAAGCTGAGCAGATGCCAGCACCATCTACAGCCTGCAAAACTGCGAGCCAATTAAACCTCTGTTTTGTTTTTTTGTTTTTTTTTTTATAAATTACCCAGCCTCCGGTATTTATTTATAGCAACCCAAGAACCACCTAACACAGAGAGTAAGGAGAAGGGCTCCAGGCAGAGATTCTGGAGATGGAAGAGAGGATCATTTGGAACTGAAAGAAGAAAGGCGTGAGAGAACCTAGGAAGAAAGCTGAGGGATGGGCAAGTCTCAGCCACACACAGCCTGGTAACTGAGGATTCACGTCTTTGTCCTCAAAACAGCAGGGAGCCATAGAAGTGTTTTAAGCACACGATGAGGTGTGTGTTTATAAAACATGGTGCTGGTGGCTGGGCAGAGAAAAATGGCAGGAGGGACAGAGTAAAAGCAGAAAGGCAAAGGCAGAGCTCAGGCAGGAGCTGGGGAGGTGGTGGTGGTTTCGAATACAGTAAAGGCTGTGAAGATGGAGAGAAAAAAATAGATGGAGGGAAATTTGAGAAGTAGGCCTCACTGATAAGGAAACTCACTGTCTATACTTTGCTGGGGTTGCTGTAACAGAGTACCATGGACTGGGTGGCTTAAACTGCAGAAATTCACCATTTCACAGTTCCGGAAGTTAGAAGTCCAAAATCAAGGTGTCAGGCAGGGTCGGTTCCTTCTTAGGGCCAGCAGGGAAGGAGCTGTCCCAGGCCTCCTTTGCTGACTTGGAGGTGGACATTTTCCTATTCTCTTGGCCTCCCCTCTGGCTGCATGTCTATCTGTCTCCAAATTTCCCCTGTTTATAAGAATACCAGTCATCTTGGATTGGAGCCCACCCTCAAGACCTCATTTTAACTGGAAGGACCTCGTCTCCAAATAAGGTCACATTATTAGGGATGGGGAATTAGGACTTCAACATATGAATTTGGGGACGACACAAGTTAATCCACAATGTGGGGTCCTAATAAGTAAGCAACAATACAGAAGGGGCTGCAGCTTTCAGGGGAACAATCATTCTGAGAGACAGCTAATCACAGACAACCCACTGCCACAACATCCTGTTCCCAAATCCTCATTCCGCACGTAGCCCCAGCAGCATGACCTTATCTGCACGCCTTATCTGCACATAGCCCCTCTGGTAGTACCCTTTAAAACTTCCCTCCAGCCCCTGCCTCTTGGCAGACAGCCCCTTCTCTGCAGTACTGCCTGTTGCACCCTTGCAACGTATCTTTGTACTTTCTCTAGCAAATCTGCCTTGCTTTACCTATGACTGTCTTGGTAAATTATTTTACTGCCTGTGATGCCAGCCCCAGCCAGTCTCACCCACGACACATAACACTAAGAAAAGTCCTGACGGGCGCAGTGGCTCACACCTGTAATCCCAGTACTTTGGGAGGCCAAGGCGTGTGGATCACCTGAGGTCAGGAGTTCGAGACCAGCCTGGCCAACGTGGTGAAATCCCGTCTCTACTAAAATACAGAAATTATCCAGGTGTGGTGATGCACGTCTGTAACTCCAGCCACTCAGGAGGCTGAGGCAGAAGAATCGCTTGAACCCGGGAGGTAGAGGTTGCAGTGAGCCGAGATCATGCCACTGTACTCCAGCCTAGGTGAGACAGCGAGACTCCATTTCAAAAAGAAAAAAAAAAGTCCAAAGGGAGTGAGATGAAGATTAAATGTCCTTTCATGGGTTTAGAGAGACCCGTTACAGCAACTCTGCTGGCATCCCTCTTACCTGCCTAGACTGTCTGTGTGAGGGTTTGCTTGTTTGCTTGTTGGAGATGATGCCTTCCAGAGAGGACCACACAACTCCGAGATGCCCATCATTTCCAAAGATGAAATCTCAGGCCCAACAGACATTCCTGCTGGATATCTTAGCCTGAGGAGGGACAAAAGAGCCTGGACTGGCCATAAAGTGTGTGCCAGCAACACCTAAGTAGGACACCCAGGAAAGCCAAGAAGGGAACC